>NW_015549579.1:303660-315699 GCF_001515605.1 Sinocyclocheilus anshuiensis
CTTTCCCTCTCTTCTCCATCTGTTTCGCTTTCTCGGCATCTTGCTGCTATTCCTTCGTTTACCCTCTATGATTCTCTTCCAGATCATACAGTGTAATAATACAGTACATGATGTTTTCCATTTAAATGGTTCTTTGCAAAAACAAAAAAAATATCAAGGATGCTGGGACTAGTTGTCACAGTTTTTACTCCAGTAATTCGCTTTTTTAGTCCCTTCAAGTCTTGACTATTAAAAAAATAATAATAATAATAAATAATAATAATTTTCACTTTTATTGTCCATGAATAAAATTGTTCAACACATATCAACCAGTAGCACAGCATGTTTTCAGCAAATATGGGGCAAGTTGTCACACCTGCTATTAAACAACATTTTTCAGCTAAATTAAAATGTTTATGAAACAAATCACACAACACAAATCATGAAACAATGGAAAATGACAGAACGAAAAGTTAATATAAAACTGATCCACAAGCGTTACTGAAATTTAAACAGATTCTGTAGTACCAAAAAATCCACCTGAATAACTTTCTTTGTTCTGCAGAACACAAAAGAAGATATTTTGGAGAATGTTTGTAACCAAACAGTTTTGATTGCTATTGACTTCTCTACAAAAAAAAAAAAAGACAATATCTTCTTTAATATTCCATAGAGGAAAGAAAGTCATACAATTTTGGAATCATGTGAGGTTATCAAATGATAACTACATTTAAAATGGTTTTGAACTTTGGTAGGTGTTAGAAACCAGCATACAAAACAACTAAATTGAGATTGAGAATAAAGCATTTGTGCAATTGGACTTTTGACTTCAAACGTCACAGCTACTAAGACCTAGCCCTTGAGACAACTTCTCCATGTGACTAGCAAAGGTCTCTCCTGTATATAGTCTCCTGATTCCATCTGTCGCATCTCCCTCTCTATCCCTTTCTCTTCTGTTAATTCTCTTCCGTCTTGCTGTCTAACCTCACCACTGTCTCATGATACATCAAAATCAATAGGGCCATCACAAGGAAGGCATATATGGCCAATTTCCATCCCCCATATGCTTTTATTCTCCTCCATTCTTGCAGCAAACTCGAGTAGTGCTGGCTAATCATATCCCCTCTGTGGCACGACGGAGAAGACAGGAGGCAGACAGGCGTTCCTATAGGGTGTGCCCATAGTGCCCAAACAGCCTTCCTCTTTTATTTCGGAAGCAATTCTTTAAAAGACTGAGAACAAATCATTTGTAGAAGGACAATCTGATGTTGTGAATGAACACAGTAGCCACCATGTTCATGTACACATATGCATACAATGCTTCTTATTGCCACAAAAGCTCTATGATGCATTTACAATGTGGAGTATTAGCAAGGTTAATAACTGTAAAAGCACACACACATATGTAAATGCGTACACTGTTTGTGTCAGTAGCTTGAGGTGGCAGTGAGGCGTGTAAATGCATTCGCTTTGTTGGGGGTAGGGAGTAAAACCATCTTCAGTCTCTATTTTCACACACATGCACAACAGTCTTTTACAAACACTTTTAGAAGCGCTTAAATCTTAAGCACTAACACACATTTAAATTAAAATGTGCACAACTTAGCATTTAGATACACATGCAATGCTTGTATTGTGGGTACAGACACATGTGAAAAGACATGTAAAAGGCACGAAAAATTAACCCTATACATATTTAAACAGATGCCAGTTTGTTCAATGTTATATATGAAGATTTCACATTGTCAAGCTATATTATATACACAAATACAGTTCAACACATTGCACTTGCCCTCCCACACCCACCTGCCAATCAAATCGCCTTGATGGATTTTGGCTGTTTTACTGCAGGGATCTATGTCAATCAAGCCAGATACAATAAGCCCAACCGACTCCCACCAAATTATCTTTAGCGTGCTGCCCAAGGTGCTCAGATATGTCACAACACCCATGGTTTTATTTTAATCCCTGGAATCACTTTCAATCTCCATAATCCTGATTGCATACATGTTGAAATTTGAGCCCTTCTTGCTTTGACCTATCGAATTCAGATTCATGGATATGGAGATATGGCGTGAGCAACACTACCTTTTGTGCTGATCTCTCCGAACATATTTCTGTCATTGATTTTAGTGACTGCTGAAGACACTGATGGGTGATGGGACGGCTAATGTAGCTATTCATGCATCTTCACACGCCGATCCAAGCGCATCTAGCGTTCCATTCGTTTTCCGACAGATAAATAAGGCGCCTTCATAGAAAAGTGCTTTTAAGACGATTTCTGGTTTTCTTTTCGCTCTAAAACTGAAGTGGAAAACCCCACCCAATAAACCCAGATGCAAAAACGCAGCCGCACTCAGTCGGAGCCACTGCGTACTGTAACTGCACCGACATGTCATTTCCTGCAAAACATGACACAGAGTCATTGTGTCATTCAGTCCACAGTCAGTGAGTAAATGAAATGCTATAATGAAGCATGTAGTGACAAACACAGCCTTCGTCACAACGGCGTTGACCCTTAGGCGCATGATCCCTTAATTTCGCACTATTAGCATCGATTTATTTTTAATCTGCTTGAGTGATAACGTACTATATCATATAGGCAAGATGTTTTGTATGGTAGACACTCACTTTCCACTGCGTACAGTGACTCTATACAGTCAGTTTTACCTCCACCGTAAGCTCACACATGCTGCTTCATCAGCTCACGCACAGCACGGCGGTGGTAGCTTGCTCATTCTAGCATGTCTCGATGATTTATCCTAATCCTTATGTCTTAGGCAAATACCAATAGCTGAATCAATCTCCAGTGTGAGGGCATTCCCCTTGTTTCTCCTCTTTTTTTGCTCGAATTTTAATGAAGACAAGGCGGGAGATCCAATCGCAAGGTAGGAGAGACCACTCGCAGGCAGACAGAGGGTGTCGGTGATGGTATAGATGGAGAGCTCGCATGGCTTCCTCTCTCCCTCTCCTCTTCCCGTTCCCCTCTCGTCAGCACTCTCCCGTGGGTGGTACGACCTGGCAGATTACAAAACACCCCTCCCATGTGTCTCTCTACTCTCTGTGCCAGGGTGAGGCTACCGATCTCATTCTCCTGGAGCATGTGAGTGTGTGAGTGGAGTTAGGAAGCAAGGATGGAGAAAGAGACGTAGTGAACAAGAGCAAGAGGAAGGAAGTATGAATGAGTGTGTGTGTGAGATTCGAGCTGGGAAGCTCGTGGAAGCGACGGGACACAAGCAACACTACTGTCTGCAAAGATCATGAGGGTATCCGAGGGGTAAGTGCAGGCGGCAAGCACGCACACACACATACATGTACTATACACACTCATTGACATTGTCTATGTGTGTATGTTCTAATGCCTGAGGCCCTGCAGACCATACTTCCTTTATTTCGAGTGTGTGTCTTGTGCACACCACTGGTGATGCCCTTTTAAAGTGCATGTTCTCTTTGTATAATGGTCTGTCACATCATTGTGCTAACCTGTCCACTATAGCATCGCACTAAGAACAGTGACTTCTCTGTCAAGCTGTGCTGTGGACGAGGGACTGTCCCTTTGGGTTTGAGGGACTGTCCCTTTGGGTTTCCTGAAACAATGAGACTTTTCAAAGATGCCCTCAGAATTTTCGAAAATACTGAAAATGCATGTGGCTGGGAGAAATGTAGACCTTTATGAGATCAATTTTATGTTACGCCGCAAAGGCTGTCCAGAAATCACTGCGCAAGCCCTGTTCACACTGCAAAGAATCGGAAGCGGTTCACATGCAAGTACATACATATGGACATTCGCATGCACACATTCTCACACATCAAGCAGAGCATATAGAACTGGCTGGAATCATGAGTATATAGTCGCCTTTTCATCTAGGCGAAGGTGCAGGAAGCGGTTTCTCCGTAGATGCAGAAAGCTTCAGTAAGCCCTGCCCTATGGAGTAGAGAGAGCCTTTTAAGGCAAGAAGGAAGGGACATCTTAGAGACCCCCACAGATAAAGTTTAGTCTCTGTGCTCTAATAGGTATAGCTTTAATATGGGGAAACCTTGGAGGCCAATGTCTCTGAAAGAACTACTCAGAGGTCAGGTGTGGTCGCACTGTGGCGGCACCAACTGAACCTTGCCTGGACGTTAGTCGACTTTTCATGTTAACCTGCATACAAATTAGCCTTTATCAAAATGCTATCCAAGCTACATTTTTACTGGGAAGTGTTTAATATTCACAGGAATCTATCTAAAATACATTTGGTGTACGTGCTGTCAGAAAATGTGTCTGTGTATGTAAGTAAAGGTAATGTATGTGCGCTATGTATGTCAGTGTGTGTTTGTCAGTGGGGGGCTTCATTAGTGAGCTGAGGGAACCCAGGTACATTAGCCTGTGTCTCTCACATGCGACCATCCACACAGGAGGAGTCTACCCTGACATTTCCTGTTCTCAGCTTACTATATTACGAAAGGCCAATTAACCCGTATCACCAACAGCATCCACGAATACGCACTTTATTGCAGATATGCAGACAATCGACTTGCTGAACGTACGCTCATGGTCTCAGGATCATTTTTAGCATCATTGACCATGCATTTAGTTTATCAACAGATTCGAAACGTACGTGAATTATGTACTTCACCGAATATTGCTAAATCACCCCATATTGAGTTGAATGCTGCATATTTAGCAGAAGGATCAGTGTCAGCTGACTACATTTTCATTATTCACGCATATATATGCGCAAGTGTGCATTTGATGCCTTCTTTTGAATAGAGTTGACATATGACAATGGCCACTTGAATTATGTAGAATGAGCCTCATAAAGCAATATAGGTCCACCTGGAGTGTGATTCATACATGTGTTTGCATGATGTCCTGAATAAATGCCCCTATTGTGGCAAAAACCGTCTTGACGCCAATGACATTGTTGTGCTTCTTCATTTTACTGCCTGTGTGTTCATCACACCCTGAAGAAACACTAACTGATGAGCACCTAGAAAATTCCAGCATATTGAGACCTTTTAAAACGGCCATAGACTGAATTGTATTTAGGCCTGTTTCTCATTATCTTAACTGAAGATGACTCATTGACATCTGTCAAGGTTCATTTAAAGCCATTTTTAAAAGTCACTTGCATTGGCCCCTAAACAAAACACAATTTAAGTCTGATACACATTATTTGGATTGTAGTGCTTGTTCAGTGTACCATTTGGACTCAGTTGTGCTCCATATGCTCACTGTGGCTTTGGGTGTGGTGCTGTACGCAACCAAATGCTGGACTAACCGTGAGGATTTACCTAAGCTGTGTGTCAGCAAGCAGTTGTGTAACGCAGTTGGTTTTTTCTTGTATAAGATGCAATTAATATAATTTGTAAACGACCGATGCTGCAAAGCAAAAGATGCATTAATGAGTAACTACTTCTGACCGTTACCTTGATATCTGGGATATATGACACAAATATGCATGGCTGACTTTTATTCCAGTGGCTCTAATGAGACAAATTAGCCGTTATTACAATACTAGTGAGCGACAGTGTTCATATAGATACAGCTGCTTTACGGTGCCGGAAAACAGTTTTTGTATTTCAAAAAGACAAAGAAGCATTAATCTATCTCTATAATACGAAGCTCTCCCTGTGGATCCGCTCACAAAATGGCCGTAGAGGCAGTGCTGCCCACAGGCTCTGTGATTGACAGAGAATTCCTCCAAGGATGGATGTGCACTATATGGTGAGGAGCTCAGGAAGTGTGTGTAGGCAGAATCACCAGCGCACCAGGGAGGTTCCTCATCTTTGTTCTCTAAACCATAACCGTTAACAAAGGCAGTTTGAAAGCAATTCATTTTCTAATGAACGTGTTTTCGGTCTGCATTTGAGCAATGCAAATTATGCTAGATGCATTTTAAAAGATGTCAGGAGATAAAGGTGTGTACAGTACGTAAAGAGAATGAGCGTGTTGCTTGCTTTGTGTTGACTGAATGGAGGTTTTGTGATTCTAGACTGCGTTTATATGTTGAAATCAACATTCAAGGTTTCCTTCACTCTTTTAATTAGTACAGACTTACAATGGCCAGTTTTATAAATAACACTTAATTAATATTCATGAATTTTTAAATTGCACATTCATTTCAGTGATCTTTCTGTTAAAGCTAAAATGATTTTGCAATGCAAAAGCACATATTAAAACTAAAAAAGTATTTTTTTTACATAAATTCTTTCAAATTTATTTAGACTTTAATGTTATCACAAATTAACAAAATGATTTAACTGCTACATTAAATAAATTATAAGTCATTGGATGAGCACATTCGTATTACCAGTTTTGTCTCATAAAAATAATTACACTCCGACAAGCTGCTTTAAAATTCTCTTTAATACAACAATTACCCTGTCAAACAAGAGAGTGTTCAAAGCGTCTTAACAGTACAGTATAGAAAGCCCTAATTTAAACTGCAAAATATTGATTTAAAACAAGCCATTTTTATTAACGTCAATGACGTTGTTATGAAAATCGCTTTTACGTGAAGGAATGTATTGGCGTGCATTATTCTATTGGTTAATCCTCAGCACAGCACTCGCTAATACTAAATTCCATTCAGTGCCACAATAATGCCGATATCAGACAAAAGCTTCTCAGCAGAGCAAATGCACAATACCAACGCTGATTAGTCTATTAAAGAGATAACATGCCTCCCATCCCCCGTCCACCCATCCCAATCTTTCTCTCACACACACACTCCCTAATTTTTCTCATTGATTGGTTTCCTATGCCGGAATTAGCCTCTCATTTCCGTTCCTGAGTTAGGCTCTATCCAGTGGTTTTCAATCCTGATTCCCGAGAGCCACAGCATTGCACATTTTGTATGTTTTCCATATTTAACACACCTGATTGAGATCATCAGATCATTAGGGACTGAACTGAGTGTGTCAGATCTTCTGGATCACATCTCCGCTGTCCTCTTTCTCTCTTTACTTTCATCCTTAGTATAACTGGAAAAAATACCTGTTTATGGACACAATACCATTTTATTAATAAAAAAATTACTTAGTGTGAGTAATTGCAACAAAAACAAAATTTAAAAATGCGTTGTGGATTTTTTATAATGTTTATTCAGTTATTTTATTTTACACATTAATACTTTTAATTACAATTAATTTGATAAATTAATCTGTATCAATGAATACAATTCTAGATATATGGGACAAGTAAGCTGTGGGGCCTTTCTCTCTTTGCTTGCTCTAATGAATTCTGACACTCACCCATGTTAAAGCAATACAGCCAATATTCCATGTAACGGCACCATTAAAAGTTATTAATAATACAGGGAGGGTGACTGTGTGTGTTGAGCGTCTGCGCTCCCCGAGGGCCTCGTAAAACAGATGTGTTCTATATCCACATCTTTTTGATGGCGGTTTGTAGGGTTTCCCTTCATTTGTTTCCCCTTCATTTACATACACACATGCAGCAGCGTGCGTATTCATGTACATACTTGCGCTCAGGCACACACACACACATGTCATGTGACCGCACTGGAGTCTCCTCTGTGTTCTTTGTGTGTAGCCACTCACGCTGTCACACTCAGACACACCACACACGCGTGTTCCCGTATGTGTGTGTATGCTCTCTGTTGCTCCTGCATTATCTGCAAACACACTCGCTGCGTGGGCTTTGTGTGGGTGGAGAAAGTGGAGAACAATGATGGGCTCTCTTGTCTGTCTGGTCGCTTGCGTCAGGACGTGTGTGTGTGTGTACGTGTGTGTTTGTGAGTTTCCAGTGTTCTGATGCACTTACACAAAGGTAAGCACTTTTATTCTTTTGTACTTTGCTGTCTTGTTCTTGCACCTAGTGTGATTTCCTAGAAGATTCCTGGAATATTTATTGTAGACTGCATTTGATGCTGCAAATGGTTTGTTGTTATATTCTTCATGTAATTTTATTTAGCTTATCAGCGAATGCAAAATGAACCAACAAAATTCAGTTTGAATTCATACCTCAGGAAACGATTCCAACGGCTGTCTTTGTCTTCACACCACCCACATGCCACATGACCATGTGTTTCTTAAATATAAGATGGAATATTACTTTTATCATGGGAATTTGTTGTGAATGAACTACAATTTATCCATTTTTCATGTCCATCCATTATCGATCCTCACCGTCTGACTATTGGAGCAGACATCTCGCATTCATTCATTTCCCATAATGTGCCAAGACCGAACCATGTCGCCGGCTGCAAAGCGCTTCCCAAAGACTACATTCCATCACACTCGTTTACCGAGGGGTTGTCTGGCCTTTCCGCTCTCTCTTTCTCTCCTCCGTTTCTCCCTCCCCTCATTGTCCTCCTCGGCTGCCTGACGGAAACGTGCTGAATCCGTGCTCGCATATTTCCATATGAAAAGGTGAGGTATCACCACGGGAGTTATTGGCGGGAAATGTTCGTAATTATTATGACAAGGATAATATAGTTCTGTTTGACAAGGATGAGTTGGATTGAGGTTTAATTGAGCTATTTTTATAGGTTACACCATGGTTTTATCTGTCCGTAGCTCTACAAACCATAAGAGGCATTATTAAAGAGGCTTCTTTCAGCTTTCAGATGCCGGTGCCAGATTTGCTTTCAACTGTGAGGAGGTATTGTGCACTATACTTATCAGAAGAACAGGACTTGGTGCATAACACTAGTATATGCTTCCTCTTTGTTCCTTATTAGGAACAAATCCTTTGCGTTTTGGTCCAGTTGACTTGCACGTTTCGCTTTGTCTGAAAATGCTGATTCACAATTATTCTCCTAGGAAAGAATGTAATGAACTACAATGTTTCAAAATGTATTAAAACAGAAAATTCCGCTGGCAAACTATGTCCATGTGCCAAAGGAATAAAACATTTTTATTCTAAGATGAATATGATGTAAATGTGGTGTATTTGCATTCTTTATTCAGCATATTTTAAAATGCATATTAAATCTCATTATCCATGTATGTAATATAATTAAATGAAGAATCATTTCTGACACAAATACAAAGCACAGAGTTGCACCCTCCCTTACAAAATCCACAAGTCAGGTCAGATGATGGCATCCACTTGAAATAAAATATATGAGTACACTACTCGCAGTCCTTCGCCATATTTCTCAATGCTTTGTAGTTCACGGAGTCATCGGTTCTGTGTTCAGTAGAGTGGAAGAATTTGGCTTGAACTGTAGACTCAGCCTCATATGAACTCACTCCATCCCTCCCTCCCCTCAGTTCATCTCTCTCTCTCCTCCCCCTCCCATCCACTCCCCATACTTTCATTTCTAAAGCTTAGCATGCTACAAAAGGGTCAGGAGCGTAAATCACACTATAAATCCCTGTTAAAACTGCTGAAGATTTACTAGATTTTATCTTCAGTAGCAGCTACCTTTTCCGCCCAAGACAGCGTTGCTGCCTAACAGATGTCAAGTGAAATTGGGATTGTGAATTTTATGTAATATTCAGTTTCTCAGTTGAGCAGGGAAGGGTGAAAGCCTAAAATGAGTGAAATTTATCAGACATCTTTTGTTGGAATTAACTGGGACTATTTGGTAAGCTTTTGTATTTTTCATTTTTAAAGGTAGATTTTTTTAAGGACCACACTCTTAAAAATGCTGGGTTAAAAACAACCCAGCGCTAGGTAAAATATGGACAAACCCAGTGACTGGGTTGTTTTGACCCAGCAGTTGGGTTACTGCACAGAAGGTTGGGTTAAACATTCAACCCAACTGTTGGTTGAAAACAACCCAATTGCTGGGTTTGTCCATATTTTACCCAGCGCTGGGTTACATTTAACCCAGCATTTTTTTTAGAGTGCAATTTTCACTATTAACTAGCATGCATATTACTAGAATATTGGCTGTTTATTAGTACTTATAAAGCACATATCAATGCCTTATTCTGCATTACCACATTTTAGAGCCCTTAATCTGACCCCATGCCTAAATTTAACAACTACTTTACTAACTATTAATAAGCAGAGCATTACGAATTTCTTGAGGCAAAAGTAATAGTTGTTAGTTAATTGTGAGAATTGGTCCCCAAATTAAACTAAACATTCTTACCAAATGCCATTGGTCAGATATGAAGATAGTGCCACCATCTTTGAACCCACGGTCCCGGCAGTGCCACCATCTTTGAACCCACGGTCCCGACGGGGCTCCCCCGCCCCGTCACCGGGGCGGGGTCGCCGAAGGGACATCTCGTGTAAAGATCCTTCCATTCGCACCCTCGTTTTGTTACAATTTTTTTTCTTTCCGTGGGCGGAGACCGCGCCGGAGCCCCCGGCCTCCGCACCCCGTCTCAGAGAGACCTCTCGCCTTTGCCGGGCTGACCCAATAATGATCCTTCCGCAGGTTCACCTACGGAAACCTTGTTACGACTTTTACTTCCCCCCGATAGTCAAGTTTGATCGTCTTCTCGGTGCTCCGCCAGGGCCCGCGAACATTCTTGGCAAATGCTTTCGCTTTCGTCCGTCATCATTGGTTGAGCCAACATACTCGCATGGCAATTCATAACTATTTTACATTGTTGCGAATTCGTATGAATTTGTATGATTGCATTCATGCGTTTTCACTTACCGCAAACTGAAAGTTGGGTTTAGGGGTGGGCCTTCATGCTTACTTTTTTTTTTTTTTTTTCAAAAAGACATTTTTTTACGGATCAAATCAAACGAATCTACAGTAACATCTTCTGATTTCTCTCAACATGGGGACAGGAGAGCTGTCAATCAATAAATTGGAAAAAAAAGTAACTTGCGTTACTTATTTGAAAAAGTAACTCAGATATTCTCTTGCAAATTAAAAAGTAATGCATTACTTTACTAGTTACTTGAAAAAAGTAATCTGATTACGTAACTCACGTTACTTGTAATGCGTTACCCCCAACACTGGAGATTGGGTTGGTTTAAGATGAGAAATTACACACTTCAAAACATTATTTAAATAAAAAAGATGCTTTTTCTACCCTGAGAGCCATTTCCTTTTAAACTTTCTCACACAACTATGTCGGAAATAAGAAAAAATGTTGGGTTACTGGTCTGTGCGACTGTTTTTTATCCCTCAAAATACTGTTCTTGGACTTCATAAATGTGCGTTGCCAAATCCTATAGTTCTGCTTTGTCATTTATGATTAATGGAGATGAAAATTGTAAAAACGGTCAATATTTATGCATTGAAATTGCATTGCCAGTGTATAAAAGGATTAGTTACATGGCATTAGTGTGCTGTCGGCATCATGAGTGTGTCAACACTGGGATTACGACATGAGGAGAATTGGCATTTTTCATAGAATGCCAGGAGACAAACTGTGATGGTAATAATGAAAATGTACACTCGAGGCAAAAATACAGACATCAGGTAACAAAGATGAACTTTTTGTACTAAATCAATGCTGATGTGTCATTGAACTGTTCTTCTGCGTGTCCATGCGAAGCGTGTGGAGCGAGGCTCAGAGCAGATTTTGGAAACGCTTGCCGTGAAACCTGAATTGCTGTGGCTCTATAATCCAGAGAAGAGCTCTTCATGCGCTCTTAATATGTGTGCTTTAATAGAAGGCAAGACCTGAATAACTGTAGCTTTGAAGTAATTATGTTCCGCGCTCTCTCTCTGGCTCTTCGCTGACCCTTTCTCCTCACCGTATAAAAAAACAATCGCACATTCATATTTGTCTGCTGCACAACTAAACTTCACAGTTCATCCGTTCAGCAATCAAACACATTAGATCCTGCTCTACTCTGCACAGTAGTGATAGAGTGACACACAAAGGGCTTGTAGCACTAGTTTGCAGAGCCTCTTTTCTACAGGATGACATTGCTTGTGCCCGCGGCAGTCTTAAATGGATTTCACACCCATACCTCCTCGGTGGGGGATTTTCTGCTGCTGGGCCCAAACTTAGCCATAAACTGTCAGCAATTTTACATTCGCTGCTTGAGGATAACAGATGCTTCCTTTCCATGAATTCTGACTGCAGGAACTGGAATATAAGGAAAACATTGTTCTATCTATCTATCTATCTGTCTATCTGTCTATCTATCTATCTATCTATCTATCTATCTATCTATCTGTCTGT
>NW_015549579.1:315762-339512 GCF_001515605.1 Sinocyclocheilus anshuiensis
AGACAGATGAGGGAAGAGAGAGAAAAAGCAGGTTTTGTCAGTTCAGTCTTTAACACTCTTGTCATGCGTGTCTTCAATTGTTTCTCTTGGCGTTTGTCTCCTCGGCTCTTTCTTTGGTTATATTCATCACACCTCACTGAACTGCACAGAAGAATAATTATCATCTAAACACCGTTACACTCTCAGCCACTCTTTATGTAGAGCGATGTGTTGATCTAGATAATGATACAGGTTGCCCCAGTAGCAGCAGTGACGGCCTAGTCCGTATGGCAAACTATATTTTTACACAATTTATAACAGGCAGCAATTATTCGGTCCATGCCCCTGGGCGTCACAATAATTCTGTAAAATTAAAGTCTCCTTTTTTACTGCTCCAATTTCCCATCCTAATTTTAAAAGGTTGTGGACAGATATTCTTTTATCAGCTCAGAGCGAGCTGTGAGCGATTCTCGTCTCAGCTCGAGAAATTTCTCTGAAGATCTCAATTAAAATCATCAGTGCGATGGAATTAATTGAAATTGTCGCTGTGAGAATGCTCTTTCTTTCATTTAGCTTTTTGCTGTCAATGACTAAATCACATTCATTTATTTTGTTAATTTTTTTTCTTCTCTAAAAAAAGACAAAAACATTAGTCAAATTAATCAGTCATATCCTTGTCCTTAAAATAATGATGTTAACATAGTCATTTTTATTATCAACACAATTATACTCATGAATAAACCATAGTACTCTATAAAACAATATCTGCTCAAGGAATACCATTTCCTGTAGTGCGCGAACCGAAGCCTGGCAGATTGAATCAGCATGCAGGAAGCCAGCAATTATCTGAAAGAGAGAAGGTAAATGTACTGTACATCTATCAGCCTGTAGCCCACACCACGAATGATCTTTTAAAGGCCTTCTGTGAAATAATCAACATGCGTGTGGCTCATAGAGGAAAAGCAGCTGTGCTAGACAGTCGAGCTGATGTGCTGAGTTCTGTACTGTGTGTGTGTGTGTGTGTGTGTGTGTGTGTGTGTGTGTGTGTGTGTGTGTGTGTGTGTGTGCCTACAGCCGTCACCTGATTCAGTGGCAGTCCAGAAATAGTAACCCCAACATACTAAGATCAGAAAATGCTTAACTAGAGTAAAAACTTCTATAGATTATGAAGTAAATATGAAGAGTTCAGATGCAAAAGCCTCTAAGTGCCATCTGAAATTTTCATCTAAAATGAGCATTTTTATCAGACACCTATATATTTTTGTTGTTGTTGTTGTTGTTGTTTTTGTTTTGATAATGTTATTTTACTTATAATGTCAGTAATAAAAATGACTAATACATAATACAATTAGGATGAATATACATTTCACTTTTTACATCAGATGTCGACATATAGACAAAAAATATTTGCCTATGCAAATCAATCAATCAATCAATTTTAACAAAATCAGTACTAAAATTAACAATTTAAAATTAATAATTGCATTAATTCAATCTTAATTAATTAATAAATATTTCACTTTTTACATCAGTTACAAATTATGCATTAGTCATATCTCTGTCATCTTTAGATTTTTTAACGAACACAAAAAAACTTTTAAATATTAAATATACAAAAATGTAATGTCAAAAATAATAATCAAAATAATCAAAAATGTTTAGCTGTATAAAACATTTATTTATGTATTTATTTATGTGGTTGGTTAGTTAGTTAGTTAGTTAGTTAGTTAGTTAGTTAGTTACTTAGTTAGTTACTTTGTTTGTTTGTTTGTTATTTAGTTAGTAAGTTGACAAAATCAGTAATACTGTAAAAAATTGTAAATATAATTTTTACATCAGCTAAAGATTATGCATAAGTCATATAATTGTGCATTAGTCGTTTCTCTCTGTCAAACGTAATAATAAAAAAATGTGCAAATGTTAAGCTTTAAACATATATTTATTTATTTGACAAAATCAGTAATAAAATTAAATATATACAATTTATAAATATTTTACTTTTTTTCACATTATTTAAAGATTATGCATAAGCCACATCTCTGTCATCTTTATATTTTAAATAAACACTAAAAACAAACTAAAAAGCTGAAAACCAAACTTACTAAATATACTAATGATCTGGTCAATTTAAAAATCAATGTTCAAATGTTCAGCTTTATAAAAACATTATTCATTCATTCATTCATTCACTCACTCACTCACTCACTCACTCACTCACTCACTCACTCGTTAATTTAACCAAATCAATGATAAAATAAATATGTATGAAAATGATTTCTAAATATTTCTCTTATGTTAGCTGTAAATTATTTAACAAACAGATGTGATGCTCTCGTTGAAGGGATATTTTAGGGGATTTCTCTGGAAACACAAAACAACATATACAAAATAACAAAATAACATTTCTTATTCAGTCATGATAAGATGATTCATTGCTCCATCCAATGTCACACGATCACAAATCACAAGTCGGTGAGAGTGATTCTTTTCTTCATGATCATTATCACCTGACTAGTTCATTCATGTGATTCCAGCAGTGCAAGTGAAGGGAGAATTATTCATGGTCCAGTTTGTCAGCTTTTGTCCTTGAATCGGATAGTCAATTAATAAACAATGGGGCCGGAACAGCAGCGAGCAGGCAGCTGGAGAAAACCTCCGCTCAATCAATGAGTGTAATCATATGGCTTAAATCTGATATCGAGCCCGAGTGTGAGCCAGGTGATTAATGACACTGTTAACTTTGAAAAACGAGTCTGGCTGCGGTTGACCCTCCCCCTCATGGATGAAGCCAGAAGTACACCGTTGTCTTCTTCTACTATCTTACATTTCTGTTTGTTTGTTTGTGTTGATGTCCTCCTACTCCACCTTTCTCGCTCTCTCGGTCTGTTGTATTTTTCTCTTCTCTGTCACTCTCACTCCGTCAAAAAAAAGTGCTGCAAACGTGCTGAACAAGCGATCACATTGTTATATGTTTAAAATATATTTTGGCCCCCCTTTTAGTCCTTAATTAACTTTCACTATAACATGCTGAGCTTGTGGGAGTGTGTGTGTGTGTGTGTGTGTGTTTGTGTGTGTGTATTCATATGTGTGTGTTAGATTGGAAATGCTGTCTCACAGATTTTCCTAAAGCATTCAGAATTCCTGTACTGCATTTCCAAATCATTTCATGCAAATTTAGCCTTCTATTTAGAACCAGTCAACGGAATCTCCCTTTAAACCCTGAAATTGACATTTCAATTTTTAATTAGAGTTCATCACTTTTCAAGTAAATTTGAAAGAAATTATAACAAATCTTTTCCTTTCCCACACATTAGTTTTGATTTGTTTGCTGTTTTATAATTCAGTATAATTATGTAATTTCTCAGCGCCTGCTTGATATTTTAGTCTCCAAAACCACAATCATTTTTAAATAATAATGTGCCCTGTGTTTTCTTGCAGCAGTCAGAATGGCGCTTCCTGAATGATGTTACACAACACCGAGTGGACTCTCTAAAGGGTAAGTATATCGCAATAATCATATCTCATTTTGCTCATATTTTAATGCTCTTCTTGCATTATATCAACCCATCTCCATCAATGAAAATCTCATAAACAAGGGATGTAAATTACGAATTGTCTTCTTGTTTTTCATGTTTACATCATTATGAAGAGCAGCTGGAAATATATTAAATGACACTAAAACTCAAACTATGCTTACAGTTGTGTAAGATCAGTCATTTTAAAGCTAATACAGAATATAAAACTGTACAAATGTGAAGACTCGTATATATGAATCTTCATAAGATCAATTATGAAACTATTTTTTTTATAATAAAACATCGTTTTTGATTGCAACACACTTTCAAATTGTTATATAATTGTGGTTTAAGTTCTCACTCATTTATATTAATATAATGTTTATATATTATAATTTGAAATGTTATATTTTTTTTAGCTTTAAAAAATCATTTAATATTAGTCACTTTTTCTGAAGTGTTTTAGGCACAAGACAAAACTAATTGATAGCAAAACTATATAAACTACATAAATACATTGAAAGTATGCATTCATTATAAACCTAGTTAATCAAATGTGTTCATACACTAGCAGATGAAAAATGGTCTATGTTAATACTCCTTGTGAACAAATGATCCTCTTTTGGCTTTGTCATGCGTTCGGCTGCCCCAGCTTTGCAGCAGCAGCAGTGTCTGTTGTGGAGCACAGTTGTATTTCCTTGCCTCTCTTTGTTTCGACTGACAGGTAGAAGAGTAGCCGCGTGCCCATTGTGTCAGTGTGTGTGAGAGCGAGTGTGTGTCTTTGAATAGTGTGAAAGCACCAGGCTGGCATGCCAATAGATCTTTTCAGCAAATTTAACCCTGACAGCATGCAGGCTTCCTTTCATTTCTTTTATTTCCTCGTTCTCTCTCTACTCGCGCTGTGTTCACCAGTAATCAGATTATCAATCAAATAAATTCACAGCCTTTTTAGACGTCGGCGAAATCTTCTTGCTTCCTGTGACTGACTCAAAGGTTCCTTGCCGCATCTGTCTCTTTGCGAAATGATCCAAGTCTTCTGTTATAAGCTCAATTTAAAATATGAAATGTAGTTTATTTACATTTGACAGCTATTTATTTATGTTGGTGCATTAAATGTTATTGGCTAAAATAAACATTTAAGAAATAAAAAAAAATCCCATGTTGATCAAATTTTATAATACATTTATTTCCAGAACAAATTCTGATTTTCGAATTGTTAGACCTTTAAAATGTATAACTGCATTTTTTTTAAAAAGCAAAATCACAGTTGATTCTAAATTCAATTTGGATAGAAAAAATGGGTAACACTTTATTTTAAGGTGTCCTTGTTACACGTTACATGTACTTACTATTATAAGAACAATAAATTATGCATAATTACATGCAAGTAACCCTAATCCTAACCAGTGTTGGGGAAAGTTACTTTTAAAAGTAATGCATTACAATATTGTGTTACTCCCTAAAAAAAGTAACTAATTACGTTACTTAGTTACTTTTTATGGAAAGTAATGTGTTACGTTACTTTTGAGTTACTTTTTTAATTACTCTGTAACAAGGACACCTTAAAATAAAGTGTAACCAAAAAAATGTTATACGTCTAAGATTAAAACTTAACAATTTAAATACAAATGATTTCAGGCATGCAGAACTTATAGAATAATACAGAATAATAATTCTAAGGCTTTAACTATAATTGTATGATTTCAGCTATAATTTTAAAAGCAGCTGTTAAAAACTGAAAAATGTCATTTGTTAATATATTACATGCATATTGTTGTTTCTGTTTTTATGATGTTTGCTGTTTCAAAGCACTTCAAAAAACACAAAATGCACATTCATCAAGTGTACATGTTTACAACATTCACACCAAACGACTGAAGAGCTCTGAACAAATGCTTTGTTGGACCAAGTATTTAATGGCACTAAATTGAAACATTATTTTTGAATCATTTAGCAACCTTTTGGCCATCATTAGGCATAACTGCTAATCGTTACATAATGCAGTTAATGTTGTGTGCCTTGCACATCATGTTAGAGCAGCTTTTCTCATCTGCTTCTGACCCGCCCCACAGTAATGGGTCTGCAGTCTGCTGTCAATCAAAATCTACTTCTACAAGATGACTGATTTTATCATGTACCATGCAGCTCAGCAGATTCTTGTCGTTATCGATTTTTTAATAGCGATGATGATTAGGCAGGATCGTGATGGGGGGAGGAGGGGAGGGGAATGGCTGCAGAATGACTTGCATTTTGTGGATTCTACAGGGAGGCCTATAATCATAGCGGGACTAATTAGCAGAAGACGACTTTAATGGACTTTCTCAAGCATTTCCGGTGAATGTCCTCACCGTCCGTCTGCTCAATTTAGCAGGACATAAGGTAGAACATAAAAAAATGGTATCTACCTAATATATTTTTAATGCAGAGAGTAAATTATATTACAAAGTATGTTTTTATTGCAGGGAGTCCCAGCATTTAAAAAAAGCATTATCTTCGCTGCTTCATATTTAACATAGAATTCAAATAAATTAAATGTGATCACACTTGTTAAATGTAACCAGTGATCTTCCCATTTGGGTTTAATGGAGTTAATGGATGAATAGTTGTGGTCAGCTTGTCTGGGGTTATGATTGGATTTTTTTTCATAAGCTTTTGTGAACTGGTCAACATAAATGGTAGATCAGATCTGCTGGGTTAGCACGGTATTTGTATGTGCTTAGAAGTGCAGTATAACTGAATAAAAGTAATTCTCTCCTTTCAGATTAATGCCATGTCATCGAACAAATTGCATTTTTTGTTTGTCGAACTGCAGCACAAATTCTATGTCTTTACTTTTTTTATTTTGCTTTTATATATTTATTTTATTTATTATTATTATTTTTGTTTTTTTCTGTTTTGTTTTGTTTTGTTTTGTTTCATTTTTTTTTGTTTTGATTTGTTTTGTTTTGTTTCATTTTGTTTTGTTTTGTTTTGTTTCATTTTGTTTTGTTTCATTTTGTTTTGAGTTTTGTTTTGTTTTGTTTTGTTTCGAGTTTTGTTTCGTTTTAACTGCCTTTCCTTTTATTCTCTCTCTCTTACTTTTTGCTTGCAACGCAAATTCCTTGTCTTGTCTTTTTTTAGGCATTTTTATGGCATTTTGCATTTTGTTTTGTGTTTTGTTTTCATTTTTGTTTAGTTTAATCCGCCTATCCTTTTATTCTCTCTGTCTCTCTCTCTCTCTCTCTCTCTCTCTCTCTCTCTCTTATTTTTTGCTTGCTAAGCAAATTCCTTTTGTTTTGTATTGTTTTCTTTATTCTGTCCATTCTTTTCTTTATTCTGTCCATTCTTTTCCATTCTTTTCCTTTCCGTTCCTTTCCTTTCCTTTCCTTTCCTTTCCTTTCCTTTCCTTTCCTTTCCTTTCCTTTCCTTTCCTTTCCTTTCCTTTCCTTTCTGCAGTTCACTCATATTAAATACAATAAACTCCAAGTCAAAAAAAAAAAAAAATATATATATATGCATTTATGAGTGCTGCGACATTGCTGTCTTTCCTCTATGATTTTTGTTGTGTTGCCGAGAGGTCCAATGTAAAGGGAAACTCTCTCATTTTGTTTTATCTTGCTCTCTTACACACAAACAAACATCTCTCTATCTCTCTCTCTCTCTCTCTCTCTCTCTCTCTCTCTCTCTCTCTCTCTCTCTCTTTCTGACTGCAGTGCCACGCCTGCCCAGCACACAAATACTCTCAGACTTCCAGATAAGCCCCAGCCTACGGTTAGGCATCTATTTAAGAATTTATCTTCAATCATTTCAGCGTGCGTTGAAGATCATTTAAATTCGCATAATAGTTTGGGAATTGCAATGAATCTAGACTAGTATTCCTATTAGCGAAATTAGACAAAGCAGAAACATAGCATTTAGCATAACATAACCACTTTACACCGAACAACAGTGTACAATGAGTGATAAAGACGGCCATTTTGTGTCTAGAGGCTGTCCCTTACTGTCTGACTACAGCAGGGAACACAGAAATGGAGAAACAGTCGTGCAGCGTGGAATCAGATTGGCTTAAATTTACCCTCCTGCATTCTGTTATTTCTTAATTGTTTTAGTTATTAGATTTAGTCTTTAGAATCTTTATTAGAATATTTAGAATCTGTATGTTATATTCCAAACAATGGGAAACATTTTTGAAGAAGTAAAACAGGAGATTTGTCTCTTTTAGAGGCAGTGTTGTTTAACGCAGCACACATTCTCAGGAACTATCACTGCATGTCATGCGTTTACTGACAGTCTGGAGATCACAAGGCCGTCAGACAAGGCCGTTTGTGTGTGTGTGTGTGTGTGTGTGTTTGTGGTTTGGAGCTGTTTAATGTATGCAGCAAGATTCAGACCAGTAGCTCGTCACAAGATTTCACTAGTAATGAGCAAACTGCCTTCTGGCTTAACAGATTCAAGAAATAGATCTGCTGACTGTAGGTATTAGATTATTTTCACAGTTCATTTCTTTCTTATCATTGACATTAGCATGTATTTCCCTTTGCTTGATAGGACTGATAATCACAGACAGTTTGATTTGCACTCAGTTGTGAGAATCCGAAATGCTCAATGCATGGTATTTCTATACGTTACTAGCCGTTAACTCTGACCAGACTGCATTAACCAGTTAACAGGTCATATAACTGGTAGCATGTCTTAACATGTTTGAAGCTCAGCAATTAACAATGAACTGTTTGAAATAAAACTGCATTTAGCAGTAAATTACATTAACGTTTATGAATCACATTGAGTTTTGCAAAATGACTTCCTTGGGCTCCTTAAAATTTTTTACCCCAAAGTCACTTCTGCAAGAGTGTATAGAGGAGATGAACTGATCTTTTTCCAATTCACTTTTCCATGCAGTTTGCCTTTGGCAGTTGCAGTGAATGTGATAAGAGTATAAACCGCATTGCCGTTGTGTCTGGCTCCTTTAAAATGACCATCAAATTCACACACACACACACTCTCTACTTAGTTATCTAAATCTGCATACCATAAGTTTCTATATTATATAATATTACATTATATTAATAAAACGCTAAAGATTCTAAAACTGCATATTTACAAGCATTTATTCAAATCCTTTATGCATTATTTTTCCAAGTTGATGCTGTTTCCAGATGTCCCTGAAAGCATGGTTTTCTCAGACTTAGCTCTCTTCTGGGGACAATTTTTAAAGTAAAAACCCAAAGTAATACACACAAAATACAAGTCTGCTTTAATTACTTATACAGTATCAGCCACATGAAGAACGATTTCTTCTTAACTATGAATTATAGTTATGTTATTATTGTGTATCGTCTGTCCTTCACAAACAGAAGGAATAATGTTGGAATCTACTGAGCGTTCAAACATTGTATTGCATCTTTTCATCACGGTTGTATTTTGGCAGAGCATCAGCAAACCAGTGCGAGCCAGACACGTCCAGTCTGTGTCTGATTCTGTGTTGCTGTGATTGTTTGATTGATCCTTCTGTTAGGTTTTCCGCTGGGACTTTGAGATATGTTGAAACTGCTAAGTAAAGTCCCAGAATGTGAGCTGGGTGGGCCAGCGCTCTGCTGACTAAGCCTAGCTGAGAAGGAATGGGTCGCTCTATCAGAACTTTGATGCAAACTCTGTCGTGTTTGAGGAGGCAAGGCTGGCTGGGATTGTGCCATGGGATCCTCCCCCGCAGCAGCCTCCACCGAACTCAGCTCAGGGTCATTTCCTTAAGAGCTCTAATTACGGCCAGGAGCCATTAATGTTTGGGTCAGCGTTTAGCAAGCAGAACAAGCGCGACAAACTGTCCATGTTTCCTGTCTAAGGAGCCCGATCCTGGACGGAATGGAAATGAGAAGTGGAAATTTATATCACATTAATAAAATCAGTTTGTTTTTGGTTTTTAACCTTTGTAATATGTTGGTTAAGAGCAATCCACATGATCAATCAAAGATTGATCAGATTTTCCACAAGCTAAGACAAATATTAGAAGGTGCACAGTGTCATACATTCAAATACAAAACACCATCATGGTAACACACATGACTCTAAAATAACACAATAAACAACACTTAACATAAGATATAACATAAAATCCTAATGCATATAACTAACAGGGGAAAAAAGAAACAGTCAATGCTGAGAATTCTGCACACAGAGAATTCTGGGAATGTCAATTTACGGTTTTTACTATAAATTATAATTTGAGTATTTGATTTGAATAATGATTTGTTATTTTTTCCTTCCAAAAGCTGTACATTTAAATATAATTTTTCTGTAAACATACATTAAATGTCCCATTAGATCTATTACAGTTTTTCACTGTACAGAGTAAGAACTTACCGTTAATAACCACAGGTTTTTAGCATAACATTTCTACACGCTTTCATTCCACAATCATAAAACTTGGACATTTTTTCAGTGCCATCAAGCTCTGCCTTTCAACATATCAGGGAGGACTAATGGGTAAATCTAATGTGACGTGATCAGTATTCATAAGCCAAACTGATCATGAAGTTTCATTCCATCTATTGCTACTGGACGTTTTTTGGAAGCCTCTAATATGTATATTTTACAAAAATTTTCAGGTTCTTTCTTATTTTCTTGTGTAGTGAATTTATAAAGTAAGTATATAGGAATGACACACTGCATGATGTGTCCACTGCAGATATATGTATCTGCTACTGCTCTGTAAATAATTATAAATATTATTATTTTTCTTTTTTAATTCTATTTTTTTTTTTTTTTTTTTTCATGTAACTTAATATACTGGTTATAATTTATTTTTAAATACTTTCAAAGGACATGTCAGGTCCGAAAATAATAATTTATCCAGACCACAAAAAATACCAATACATGTTTTTATTCAATTAGTTTAATGCATTCATTATAATATGACATTTTGCATGCAAGCCGAATATACAATACATACAGTATATATCTACAGTATGTATAACTGTAAACTTCAGACAAAAAAGATGATAATGAGACATTGACTTTGGTTTTGTCGGCGGGCCGTGTGTGGGATGAGTTGGTTCTGATGTAGCAGACAGACTGTCAGAGGAACAGCTGGTGCTTCAGCAGGAAATGGCCAGAGCTCAGTCATATATATATATATATATATATATGTGTAACACTTTACAATTAGGTTCAATTTGTTATAGTTAACTAAATTAGTTAACATTAATTAACAATAAAAATACTTCTAAAGCATTTATTAATGTCAATTTCAAAATGTACTAATACATTAACATTATTTAATATTAGCTAATATTAGCTAATATAACAATGAGCAGTTGTATTTTTGGCAACTAATGTTAACAAGGAAGGGTCAACAGTGTAATTATAAATGTAATTACAGAAATTAATTCGTCAAGAGCACTGCTGCACAAACATCACTGCAAAAATAACTCACTCGCCAATATTCACAATAGATTCGTTACTAGATCTATTGTGTCTATGAGGATGATTTGGGGTTCAGTAGTTAATATTCTAATTTACATAACTAAAATATAATTACAATTTATTTTACATATAATAAAAAGGAACAAAAAAACTTTTTATCAAGAACACATTTGTAACAAATATTGTTAAAAATGTGCTGAACTTGAAAAATAATGTCCATATATATATATATATATATATATATATATATATATATATATATGTGTAACACTTTACAATTAGGTTCAATTTGTTATAGTTAACTAAATTAGTTAACATTAATTAACAATAAAAATACTTCTAAAGCATTTATTAATGTCAATTTCAAAATGTACTAATACATTAACATTATTTAATATTAGCTAATATTAGCTAATATAACAATGAGCAGTTGTATTTTTGGCAACTAATGTTAACAAGGAAGGGTCAACAGTGTAATTATAAATGTAATTACAGAAATTAATTACAGATGTAATTACATGCAGGCAGTTTTTAAATATAAGCGCAATGTAAAAACGTGTGTACATAAAAAGTGCATTGTGTCAAATTAATTTAAATGTAAGTACATAGTAGTTAAGGCCACCTAATATAAAGTGGGACTAAAATGTTTAAATACTGTAACAAATGTATTGCCAATTGTTATGTATTGAACTGTATTATTAAGTATTATATTGTTATATATACAGTAGCGGTTATAAAACACATCAAGTATCAAAAGCCTCACATTGTGTTTGATGTATAAGTCTGGCACTGTCCCATCTGATTCCCAAAATCTGTTACTAGCGCAGTGACACTGATGAGGTGAGAGCTACACAGCTGAAGATATCAGAAGTCTTAATATTAAATGCACACAAATCATTGAGGTCAGTTTGAAAATTAAACTCATGCACTTCAATGAGGGTATTAAATTCCTCAAAGACTGTTGGCATCGAGTAGAAAGAGGGCATGATTATTTCTGCTTGTCTCAAAGACGGGTCACATGTCTCTTTTTAATGCACGCACACTCATGCTTTTGCAGTTCCATACAGTTTTTATGTATTTTCCTTACACACATGCCTTGTTTAATTCTTTTTATGGCTTGGGCTGTGCGCTGTGACAGTCTGTGTTTGAAGGACACTGGCAGACATCCAAAAATCTCCTGCCTCTCACGGCCTTTAATTGAAACCTTAAAGAAGTTCTTGGCTCAAAAGCCCTTATGTGGGCTTTATCGCAATTAGATTGACCATAAAGGGCACGCGAGCTGATGAAACAGGATTAGAAGGGGAACGTATTGCCTGGATATTATATGTGCTGTGACATGTTCATCTGTGGAGGAATTAACACAGATTAACCTGTGGTGGATAAAGATGGGATAGTAGAATAGGCAAATAATAGAGTCACAGGAAATAGTCATTTTCCTGTGAAAAAAAATCTCCACTGTATTAGTTCAACTCGCTTAAGTCTTTGAACTGAAATCAGAAACATAAGCGCCACACTCATAAGACCTCTACCCTGGAGGCTCTCCTGTAACCAGGATGGAATTATCAAGAAGTCAACATTCCCCAGTGTGGGGAACGCAGTAATTTCACCTTTTGTTCTGCGGGTCACGCAGAGTGCTTTGTAATGTGAGGTCATTTTTTATGTTGCATGTGATGTGGTATATTAACAGCTTCTTCAATTTACAGAGCCATACTGAAACCTGAAACGCAGATTATTATGTCTATTAATTCATTTTACATAAAACCTTTAGTGGATGGATGGATGGATGAATAAATACTTGCAGAAAACTTACAGAAACATACTGAAACCTGAAACGCAGATTATTTTGTCTATTAATTAATTTTACATAAAATCTTTAGTGGATGGATGGATAAATACTTACAGAAAACATACAGAAACATACTGAAACCTGAAACGCAGATTATTTTGTCTTTTAATTAATTTTACACAAAATCTTTAGTGGATGGATGGATGGGTGTATGGATGGATGGATGGATGGACAAATGGATGGATGGATGGGTGTATGGATGGACGAATGGACGAATGGATGGATTGATGGATGGATGGATGAATGGATAGATGGATGGATAAATACTTACAGAAAACATACAGAAACATACTGAAACCTCAAACGCAGATTATTATTACAATTATTTAATTTTACACAAAATCTTTAGTGGATGGATGGATGGATGGATGGATGGACAGACGGATGGATGGACGAATGGACGGATGGATGGATGGATGGATGGATGGATGGATGGATGGACAGACGGATGGACAGATGGATGGATGGATGAATGGATGGACGGTTGGATGAATAATTGAATGAATGAATGAATTTGCACTTATCAGCCATGTTCCAGTAGGAAAAGGTGCATAATATATTTTTAAATATTTTATTTTTATTTAAAATAATACAGTCCTTTCACTGCTATTCTTTCAGCAATATTTGTAGTAAAATGTTAATGTCTTATAGAATTCAAAACTTATATTGAATATTTTTATTGTTTGTTAATTAATTTTGTATTATTATGAAATAATTTTTGTTTGTTCTGCAAGAATGCAAAAAATATATAAAGATCTCAAATAAAATATAAAACATTCAAGAAAATGCAAAACATCACTTTTGGTAATCCTGACATAAATCAACTAAATTTGTAAGTGCATCTCTGCATTTCTTTATGCACGTCCTATAGTGTAAACACACACTCACACACACACAGTACATGATCCATTCATTTTACAATCATTTCCATCAACTCTAAAACATAATGCAATTTAGTGCACAATTCACAATACAGGTAGTGCCCTATTTTTATGGATTTTTTTTTTTAAAGTGTAGGAATATATTGCTATGTTCAGTTCAATTCATGGTCATTTGTATAGCACTTTTTCACAATACAAATAGTTTCTGCTTTACAGAAAATGTTTTAGATAATACAATCAAAAAGCCAAAGGTGACAGCGTCAGTTGTGTTTAAATTGTAGTTTTATCTAAATACGATGCAGTACAATTGACTAATATCAGTCCAGGGTGCATATGTGATGTTTTCTTTTGTTTTTCATTTGATTGACAGGTGGATCCGCATAGAGGAAGACAGTGATGAATGATGTGTTCAGACTTCGATGATGGGGCAGGGCAGCTGGTGTTGTGAATCAGGCCGCCATGGTGAAAGGGTACGGCTTCTTCACAACACCAGGGTCTCACCTCATCACACACAACGACACCATTCACACACTCGCATATGAACCTGTCAGTTGACCCAGTGAGAGGATGCAGCTTTCCCACCATATGTCATAAAAATGAACCTGTGAACCTGTGTCTGCTGATGACAGATGAAGACGTATGGAGTAGAGATGCTGTATATTTTCTGCTCTGAACTTACAGAGGTTTTGGTGTATTTTTGTGGTTGTGTGTTTTGTAGTAGTTCAGTGAATTAAATTACAGTGACTGTTGATATTAACAACATAAATGTAATATCATTGAGAGATTAGAATGGTACTTGAATATTTGTTTAGCAGCCAAGGTGAACTCTAATGTCTTGTCATATGATTTTTAAAACGTCTTTTTTATGCAGACATTATAGTATATTGGAACTTAATATGTATAATGATAAAATTCAATTAAAAACTGTATAATAAACAAAAAAAAGGTATACTAAAAGATAATAAAATGACTGTGTTTCATTTTCTTCATTGAAAATGAGAAAAAAGAGATTGAAGCTTTTATTTTGTTTTATTTTATTTATTTCGTCACAACTATATTTGCCTCAACAAATTCCCAATTTGCTTATTAATAGTTATTAAGATAGTTGTTACATTTATGTATGGGGTAAGAGTAAGGGAAAATATAGTTATGCAGAATATGTGCTTTATAAGTATTAATTAACAGCCAATATATTAATAATAGTCATGCTAATAAGCAACTAGTTAATAGTGAGAATTGGTCACTAAACTAAGTTGTTACCATTTTTTATTAGCAGTGGATGGATGGATGGATGAATGGATGGATGGATGGAAGGGTGGATGGATGGACGAATGGATGGATGGATGGATGGATGGATGGATGGACGAATGGACGGATACATTTATGTATGGGGTAAGAGTAAGGGAAAATATAGTTATGCAGAATATGTGCTTTATAAGTATTAATTAACAGCCAATATATTAATAATAGTCATGCTAATAAGCAACTAGTTAATAGTGAGAATTGGTCACTAAACTAAGTTGTTACCATTTTTTATTAGCAGTTATATCAATAAATTCAATAAAACACATTAAAATCAGTTGAACACAAACTTCAAAATTATAATAATAATTATAGATAGAAAATCGCCTTTAAAGTTGTCCAAATGAAGTTCTTAGCAATGTATATTCATAATCAAAAATGAAGTTTTGAAATATTTACGGTAGGAAATTTACAAAATATATTCATGGAACATGACCTTTACATAATATCCTAACGACTTTTGGCATAAAAGAAAAATCGATCATTTTGACCCATGCAGTATATTGTTGGCTGTTACTACAAATATACCCATGCTACTTCTGACAAGTTTTGTGGTCCAGGGTCACAAATATCATATTATAAGTAGATCTAAGTGTCATTATTGCTCCATCTAGTGGATACAGGCCATCTTAACCTCCCCAAAAATGTGAAAAGATTATTTATTAGACAATATATACTTTACATTACAGCTGACTTGAATATACCTACTGTAGTCCTTCAGTAACCACAAAACACAATGAAATGTCTGTTCCTTTTGATCTAGTCTGAATAACAGTGTGTCACTATGGTTTCACTGCACACACAGACATCAACACACTCTCTCCTCTTTTCCAACAGCAGCAGACACCCCACCTACATGAAACATGCATAAAATGACCTGAGAAGAGCTGCTGATGCCACTTCTGACAGCTGCAGCACAGCACTTCCTCAAAGGACAGCAGCATGTGTCTCTCAGGGTCCTGTCACTGATGCCGCCGCTGTCTCTGCTCAATGTTTCGGCAGCCGCACTGGTGCCATATCAAAGATTTCTACAATCTGATTTGTGAGTCCTGCTCTGGTCATTGGACAGTGACCAGATGTGTTCTGACCCTGCTGAGAATAGCAGTCAAGATGTGCATGACATGTCTGCCAGTGGCTATCGCCTTTAGCTACTGTACGCCTGTGACAGTCACACTATTACAGAATTCATTCTTACAGTGAATGCATCAGCATTATTCCACTTTCATCTCACAGGTTTACAGTGTTCCCAACAAGTATTCCTGTTATTGGCACGTTGCAATGTGTTACAACAGAAAGTTTCTGCCAGAAACTGTGTTTAAGATGACTTGACACAAATTGAGGCACCTTTTGTTAAAGTATAAGAGAGGCAAGGAGAAAATAAAGGCAAAACGTACAAGGAAGAGGATTTAGTCTCTTAGTTGTAGCCATAAAAAATACATTTGTTTGACATATAACATTAACCCCCAGTTTCACAGACAAGGCTTAGCCTAGACTAAAATGTAAGTCTGAGCTGTTTCAACTGAAAGAAACTTGCATTGACGGATCTTAAAATATATCAGTGCCTTTGTTTTGTCTCAAGATGCACACCAGTAATGTTTTTTTTTAAGCATGTTTATCAAAATTGCTTAAATGTCTTAATTGAACTATGATCTAATCCTGGCTTAGTCGAAGCCCCGTCTGTGAAACCGGGCCTAAAAGTGTAACAGTAGGTTTTAAATATAAAATTTAAAGCAGTAATAAGAATGAACAATACACAGTAACATTCAAGAGTTTGTATCATTTTTTTCTTTCTTTCTTTTCTTTTAAGAAATTGAGGCTCTACTATACAAAAAGGTTAATGACAATAAGACATTTATTTAACATTACATTTATTTAACACTTTTTGATTACTTAAATGGCATAGGGTAGCACCACCAACCAATAAAAGTCTTTATCAAAACAGTGAAGCAATATTGCAATGTAAATGTTACGGGGCTGACGAGACATGAGACATGCGGATCCAAATGCAAGGCTTTATTCATAGACGTGGTTAGAGACAGGCAAGGGTCAGATAATGGCAACGGTATATTGAGGGCAAGACACAAGAATATACCTAGGGCTAGCGTGGGTCTACGATCGGCGAACAGAATTAACAGGGCGAGACTAGAGGAGTAAATCCAAGAACAATGCAAAGGTCCAGGCAGGGGCAAACAGTATCTGAATAGGGCAAGACGAGAGGGAGAATCCGAGGTACACAGGCAAAGATCAGGATACGAGAAAACAGACAAGGCAGACTAAGCTAAGGCTGATCAGGATACAAGAAAACAGACGAGGCAGACTAAGCTAAGGCTGGGTAAACTAAACCGGCTCCATGAAGTAGCTATCAAACGATAAGCTCTAAACAATACTCGGCCGCTTGACGGGGATAAGAGTGAGTGTTATATAGGGAAGGTGTGATTGATGACAGCTGTGTGCAATCAGTGCTGTGTGCAATCAACTGTGTGTGTGTGTGTGTGTAATCAGTGCAATGGATGATGGGAACTGTAGTCTGGGTGAAGTGCAACAGTGGTGTGGTGCAAGAGTCCATAGTAGTGGAAGAGTGACCTCTGGTGGCGAGCAGACGGAAGTTCATGGACCGGATTTGTGACAGTAAATGCATAGAACATACATAGAATATATAACAGCACAACAAATACAAATGTGCAGAAGGTGGTACACAAATCAAGTAACGCTACAATGGGAATAATAAATTATATGAATCAAATAAGTCAGTAAATGAAAACTATAACCCACATGTATTTCAAAAACACACACAAATGTGTACACAATGTATAGGCTATATGTATGTATAGGTATCTTCTGTAATAAGAAGGACTAAACGGGCACATGAACATAAGCTATAGGCTATGAAACAAAAACATCAAACAATAATAAATAACTATGATTATGTCATTATTGTTGCATTAACATTATTAAGACCTTCCTTTATGTTTTAGCCTCAAATCTGAAGTCAGTGGCACATCAAAAAAGTTAAAAATCCACTAGGCTATACATATATATAATTTTTAAGCGAATTAAATCAATAAAGTGTCACAAATTCTTGCAGCCTTCTATTATTCCCTTTTGAATAACTCAAACATATCTTGGAGCTCAAACATATCTTTTTTTTCAACTGCTTACACCCAAAATCTTTACTTGTCACACAATTTCTGAAACCTGACACTCAAACACCAGAAACACACACCAAATCTGCAAAACCATACACTAATTCTCGGCCTTTGACTTTTCATAAAACACTTTTTGCAAAGCACAACACACAATTCTCTATGTAACACACACACACACACACACACACACACACACAGGTTTGTTTTTATGGTTTATGGGGACTCTCCATAGGCGTAATGGTTTTTATACTGTACAAACCGTATTTTCTATTGCCCTACACCAACCCTACCCCTAAACCTACCCTTCACAGGAAACTTTCTGCATTTTTAGATTTTCAAAAAAACTCATTCTGAATTATTTATCATTTTGAATTACGGGGACACTGAAAATGTCCTCATAAACAGTGTTGGGGAGTAACTAGTTACATGTAACGGCGATACGTAATTTAATTACAAAATAAATGTAACTGTAATCAGTTACAGTTACTAAGAAAAAATATGTAATTAAATTACAGTTACTTGTGAAAATGTTAACGATTACAAAGGGGATTACATTTGAATATTTACACACATCCACATACAGATTTAATTGATTTTTTTCCCGAATTGCACTGATTACTCTGAGACATACGGCCCTATAATTTCCGCGATGTGGAAAACACAGACTGGTTTTTGTGTGTGCAGTTCTTGGATTTGTGTGTAAACTTTTGGAAGGGGGGGTTGGGGTTGGAAGAGGCAAAGTTTTGAAAACGTGTGTAAGCAGCTGAAAAACACTGTAATGATAATCCTAAAATAACCTATAGATGGCGCCAGTACTGGCAGATCGCGCTCTACAAACAGAGCAAAGATGGGCAGGTGATTAGTTCTGTCTGATTCAAGTACCGCCAGCTGCGCTTGTTTTCCAGAGATAGGCAGTTGATTACTCCTGCCTGGAGGATTAGGCCTGAATGGAGTACATGAGTTCAGGTTGAGTTTTAACCACAGCGAACATGTAAGATTGCAAAATCACAGGTAAATAATTGTATTGTTTTGGACATTAGTATCTCATGCTGACATAAATTGTGTGTGTGGCTGATTAAGCCTGGGACTGTTGCTTTTATTTTAAGAGCGCCTAGAGTTTGTGTTTGTCCTTGTTTATCAGTATTTGTGTGTTGAGTGTATTGAATGCTGATTAAATCTAATGGCTCTAAAATGTAATGGATAGGATTTTGTTTTGGGTGGAAATGTTTCTCGTCGTGTTGGTTTTTCTGGCTTAACGTTAATTTGTGTCAAAACAAGAGGAGTATGATTACATTCTCAACAGTATAGGTCAAGAACACCTGACCTGAGTTAACAGTCTCTGCTAAAGTCCAGTCAAGATTTTATTCTTGTTCAACCATATATCCTGATGTTATATTTGCATGAATCTAATTATCTGCACACCGACAGTGCTGGTTATATGGGGGGTGTACCTGGCCATTAAGAATAAAAAGTTAGATAAAAAAAATAATAAAAGTCAGTCCATGCATACATGAAGGAGGTGCAATTGATCTCACAGAGTATGGATTTTTGGGATATTTATGAATAAAAACATTTGTATTTTTGAAATTCTGTGTATTCCTCAAAACTCTGGTCGTAAAAGGGTGGCTAACATTACTTTTAAGAATTTAGAATATAGCCGTTTATATTTGTTTAGAATAATTTTCATTGTGTAATTACCATAATTCCATAATTTATATATTACTAATATATATTAGTGAAACAAGTTTGAGGTCAGTAAGATTTTTTTTCTTAAGAAATCGATACTTTTTATTAAATTGATCAACATTCACAATAAATATTTTTACATTGTTACAACATTGTATTTTGCAAATAAATTATTTTAAACTTTCTATTAATGAAATAATCTTTAAAAAATGGATAACTGTTTCCACAAAAATATTACACGGCACAACTGGATTCAGTTTATAATAAGAAATGCTTCTTGAGCACCAAATTAGCATATCAGAATGATTTCTGAAGGCTTACTGTATGTGACATGAAAACTGGAGTAGCGGCTGATTTTTAAACTATTATCAAAATAGAAAACGTTTATTTTACGCTATTTAGTGCTGTCAAGCGATTAATCGCATCCAAAATAAAAGGTTTTGTTTACATAATATATGTACGTTTACTGTGTTTATTATGTGTATATATATATATATGTATATATTTAAGAAAAATATGTTGTTTATATATGAAATATATTTATATATAATATAAAATATAATAATATAAATATATACATGTATATACATGTATATATTTATATTATTATATTTTATATTATATATAAATATATTTCATATATAAACAACATATTTTTCTTAAATATATACATATATGTGTGTGTATTTATATATACATAATAAATAAACACAGTAAACATACATATATTATGTAAACAAACTTATTTTGGATGTGATTAATCGTTTGACAGCACTAATTATAATCATTTTTTTTAACAATATTACTTTTTTATAACTGTATTTTAAATGAAATTTTAAAGACATTTATTTAAAGATATATAATTATGCATACACCATGGAGGATATGCAGTATAACGTTTGTCCTCTGATTTGGACAGTTGGAGAGACTGAAGTCTGTCATGCTTTTTCTTTCTCATGTTCCTTGATTTCTCTTACCAGAAGGAACTAAGGGGATGTATGTGACCACCTTCCAGCGTTATGTTAGGTAAGTTTTACCCAAATGAAAAAAAATTGAAACACTATGACATTTTAGTCCTTACAGACAGCAAATAACATTTTGTTGAATTATGTTGTATACTTTAAACATCTAACCAATATCGTCCTCATTCTGACAGGCTTGGTGGTAGATGTGCTTCTGCTCGTATCGTTCAGAGGAGGAATCTCTCAGGAGCGGATGCCATTAATGCCCTGCGGCCATTTTACTTTGCAGTGCACCCTGATTTCTTTGGCCAGCATCCAAGAGAAAGAGTGATAATAATTAAATTATTATAATATTTATAAACCTTAAATGGAATTTTTATTATATATCTAAACTACATAATGACAATGTATGATAATAATATATGATGTATGTTAATATATTCTATTTATATTATATTAATATTATATTTTCCACAGCTCTCTGCAGAGCAGGTGTGAGTGTTTTATATTGTTTGGTTTTCTCTGTTGTAGGAAGTGAATGAAAACTCCCTCAAAAGGCTAAATGGTTATCTGGGAAATCTTCAAAAGCCTGGGGCGAGGTACCCCAAACCTGCAAACCTCACGTTTTATGTCAGGGACACGAAAGAAAGAGCAGACTCCAGTGATAGTCTGCTAGCCTCAGGTAACACCGGTTCACCACTGATTCACACTTTTAAATAATAACAGGGCTCTAGGCTAACTTTTTGCACTGGTTGCACTGGTGCGCCTAACTGTTTTTCTTAGAATCAGAATCAGAATGAGCTTTATGCTGTGTAACACAATCTGGGCCTGGTGTAGACCTGGCAGTATGTTTACATATACGAGAAATTTGTTTTCGTGACAGAAGCTTCCACAGTGCAACAGAATGACAGTGACAGAACAAAAAAACACAGATAATAAAAATAACAAATAAATAAAAAATAGGAATAAAAAATAGTAAATAAGGAATAAAAATATACAAATCGACAATTGTATGTACAGGTATATAACAATAGACAGTTGTATGTACAGGTATATTATGTGCAAATTGAAATTGACATAGGCTACATGACATGACATGGCTTACCTTGGGCACGGGCATGCTCGACCTCAATGTGTCCAATCAGTATATTCACCGGTCTTCCTCTCCTCAAGATACGACCGTACACAATGACGCATTCCTTTGTGGCGATATCTGTGTCTCCATCGATCAGGGATGCTATGTTCGCACTGTTCGCAATTTGCACAGACGTCTTTTTTTCAATGTATCTGCGATGATTCCTATAAATTGGGCGCACGCGACATCATTGCTGTACGTCGGGTTTACGTTCAAGCCATTTTTCTTCATAAGAATTATTTCGGACTTGAACTTAGTGAAGGGAAGTTCTTCTTTTGCAATATTGTAGGCAACGTTAAACTTGATTATCATCTCGGCCTCGTCTGATGATCTGTTTGCTGCTGCCTGCCGCTGAAAGGCAGCGGGGAGAGGGGACACTTGGGCAGTGCATTTATCGCGGCATGTAATGTGTTTTATAGATGCATTGTGCTTTTTCAGCGTTTCAATTCGAAATGTATTAAAACCAGTCACAAATGCACTATTGCCGGCCATGGTCTTCCCACACTCTTTACAGTAAAATGCAGTGCATTATATTATCAGCTTTACTGTATCTTAGCCAGGGAAACTGGTCAAGCCACTCTCTACACTTTCCCCCTTTTAATTTCAGTGGGCTCTGGCTCAGACTCGATCGTATGTGGCTCATTATCTAATGCCGTCTCCGGACCAGGGCTTGACATAACCTGGGAGGTTGATGGCTTCATGTCAGAGTATTGGTTATGATTTTCGGACGGATCAGGCCTTAACTTAACATTCTTAATGAAAAAGTTGTCAATCGTTCTTTTCATCTTCTCTCATCATCTTGTCTTGCGGCTACATCCACTCTGTTTATCTGACGGGCCAAGGCTACTCACCTCTCTCTGTCTGACTGCAGCACACGCATTTTCAAACGTACACACACGTACAGGAATATCTGGACCACGGCCAATCAGAGGGGGGGTCTGCCCTTCACTATCTCTGATTGGTTTAGACCACGATATGGGCCTAATGTGTGTCTGTTGTTGAACCACAGGGAGACTTTCATAGTCGCGGAGACTTTTTTTTCCCCTTGAACGGCTGGTCGCACCGGTGCGACCTCAGAGGATCAGGCCTTAACTTAACATTCTTAACGAAAAAGTTGTCAATCGTTCTTTTCATCTTCTCTCATCATCCGCGGCTACATCCACTCTGTTTATCTGACGGGCCTAGGCTACTCACCTCTCTCTGTCTGACTGCAGCACACGCATTTTCAAACGTACACACACGTACAGGAATATCTGGACCACGGCCAATCAGAGGGGGGGTCCACCCTTCACTATCTCTGATTGGTTTAGACCACGGTATGGGCCTAATGTGTGTCTGTTGTTGAACCACAGGGAGACTTTCATAGTCGCGGAGACTTTTTTTTCCCCTCGAACGGCTGGTCGCACCAGTGCGACCTCAGATTTTTTTTTGTCGCACCATTGAGAAATTAGGTAGCACTCTAGAGCCCTGAATAATAATAATAACATAAAATAAAAATAAATAAATAAACATACAAACAAACAATCCAACCATCTGACTCATGCAATATATTCCAAATCACCTAAAGTCATACAATATTTCTTATAATAGTTGTAGTTTTTTTTTTATTTTTATCTTATTTCTGATTTTTTTTTTTTTGACAGTATTAATCAAAGTTATCGTTCAAAAGTTTGGGGTCAGTACGATTTTTTAAAAATATTTTTTAACAAATTAATGCTTTTATTCTGCAAGCATTAAATTGGTTAAAAGTGGGAAAATGTTTGATGTTACAAAAGATTTCTATTTTAAATAAATTATTACTTCATAAAGTATTCACAAGTATTTCTTCTTATCAGTTCTCACGTTTGATAAGTTTTATATATATATATATATATATATATATTTTTTTTTTTTTTTTTTT
>NW_015549579.1:340055-348105 GCF_001515605.1 Sinocyclocheilus anshuiensis
AATTCAGTTATTATTTTGTCTTGTGGAGAATATATAAACATCTGTTAACTGCTCAGGATAATAATTTTTGATAAAATTATTAACGTTTTACATATTCTGCAAGGGGCATGTAAATTTGAGCACAACTGTGTGTGTGTGTATATATATATATATTAATTTTTTTTTACTGTTACTGATTGTTTTTTTTGTTTGTTTGGTTTTTTTTCACTTTTAAAGAGCAATCTATAATTTGTTTTCAATGCATGATTTTAATTAGATAACCCTACGTTTCCCAGGATTCCGTTCAGTGACTTTCACCCTGCAGTCTAAGGATGTTCTGAGCACAGTGTTGGATGTTCTGAGATCCTGTAGTCTCTCGGTTGAACATATGCAAGACGTGCTCAAGGCTGAGACTGGGAAGAGCTCAACACAACAGCCCGGAACAGCTTTCTATCGGCCCATTAAATGGGACAAGACTTATTACACTTTCACAGGATTCAGGGACCCAGAGCAGGAGTTAGAACAAGCCAGGAGAGTGGAGCCCACACTCAGGTATTGAGAGAGACCTTTTTTGGACACCAATCCATATATTGTATGTATTTATTTATTCATTCTTTCATCAGATAAGTTTGCCTATACACTCTTAGCATTACCACGACTCGTATACATGCTTTTTGCACTTTAATTGAGAGGACGGTAGATAGACTTAAAGAGTGTGTTCCCAAAAATACACCAACACATAGACTTTCCAACACGGGGAAACAACACTCTGGACTTTGTTTACACCACCCAGAGAGGAGCTTACAAGGCCCTACCCCTCCCCCACCTTGGTGCCTCAGACCACATCACTGTCATGCTAATGCCTGCATACAGACCGCTCGTTAAAGTCGCCAAACCAGTTCACAAACAAATACAAGTGTGGCCGGAAGGGTCGTCAGAGGCTCTTCAAGACTGTTTTAACACCACTGACTGGAATATGTTTAATCAGGCTGCCACATACAATAACTCCACAGACCTCCAAGAGTACTCAGAGACTGTCACTGCCTACATCACCAAGTGTATTGATGATGTAACAGTCTCAAAGACCATCACTGTCCAGGCCAACCAGAAGCCGTGGATGACAGGGGAGGTCTGCAGACTCCTGAAGGCTCGGGACGCTGCCTTCAGAGCTGGAGATGAGGTGGGCCTGAAGACAGCTAGGGCCAACCTATCCCACGGCATCAGAGAGGCTAAGAGACAGTACTCTAGGAGGATAGCCCATCGTTTCAGCGACAGCAGAGACACTCGGAGCCTGTGGCAGGGGATACAGACCATTACGGACTACAAGCCCCCACCGCGGACCTGTGACAGCACCATCTCCCTGCTGAATGAGCTGAACACCTTCTTCGCTCACTTTGAGGCACAAAACAGCACCACTGCACAGAAGACTCCACCTCCTCCCGGCGACCAGGTGATGACTTGATAGAAGGCAAAAGGATGAGGAAATGAAAACTGGAAATATTTTAGGCCAGATTCAAACTCATGTAACCCATATGAACACCATAGCTTAGTGTTAGACCTCCTAACTGCTAGACGAGGTCTCTACATAAAAGTATGGTTAATATTCAAAAATTTTGTAGGACTGTTGAGACACCAGTGTGTGTATCACAGCGGCCAGAGAGAGCCCATCTGGCACTTTTAGTGTCACACCAGAAAACTTGTGTTTCTACAATTAGCCTTGTCCTTCTCCACAGACTGGAATGTTCTCAAGCCATTCTTTGTATTTACTATGATTAATGACTCCACAATGATTTTTGTGCCATTTAGTACAAGGGGTAATATGTGTACATTGTACCACAGGTGAGCCCAGGCTCAACAGAAACCCTTCAGTGGGCCTCATAGCCTGAGATTTAAGCTTTGGAAATACTGAGGCTGTGGAAATTAATTGAAAACCTTGGTACACATTCAACCCCTTTAAAGCTTACTGTTTCATGTTTGATTACTATTAACATGGTCAAACCTTTGCTGAAAAAACTGTTGTGCACAATCTATTACGTTTATACTTTTTTAGCAAGTAAAATGATATTTTTTCGTATAATTCTAAACTCCTTTCAAGTTACTAGAACATGTGTCTTTTTGCTTCAAATTCCTTTTTATGAATAATAGAATCTGATTACTATGAAGTATTTATGGAGTAGTATTTCAAGATGAACACTTACTCGACTGAAGCAATTTGGGTTTACTTGCACTATTTTTTAGAAAAATTGTCAAAATGTGAGTATTAAAAATGATGCATCAGGCTTTGGGGGACCTTTTTTGTACAGTTATCATTGTAACACTACAGAGCTTTGATCACAAAACTAAGCATTTAAATATCTTTCTAAGACATGTTGTTGGGAGATAAAGAGAGAGTAAAATTATACACATTTAATGTAAGTAGTCTGTTATACTATTTCATTGATTTACATTACACGCTATCAAAATTTCATCTTCGTTTTTGGTCATATAAATATCAGCAACTGCATCAAATTGCATATTTTTGCTCAGTTTTGTGAATTGTGTGTGTTTTATTTATTTATTTTTTTTTTTTAATATTTAGTTTCAAGAAAGGGTAAATAAACTGTTCCATTTAAAAAAGAAAAAAAGTGATTTCCTTGATTATTTCATATGTTAAACTTTACAGGGTTAAGCCTGAGCTTGATTATTGTTTGCTGTAGTTTTGTGTGGCGTGTTGATATTGGAATTGGCTAAACCTTAACCCGACTACTGTGAACTCCCTGACCCATTTGAGTGGAAGAACTTTGTGCTTTATAACATCTTTAGAAAGGGTTTTGGAGACCTAATATAGAATACACATGAAAGACAATACTATATGTAATATATGAACAAAGGTATATTATATCAGGCATATTTCATTGGCACTATTCTTTAATGAATCTTGGATATATAATGTTTCATTTAACTTATTGTCAGATCTTAAACATTGTTTTGCTCTTTTGTTTGTCTTTATATTCAGTTTATGGCTGAGAAACAATGAGCCAGAAGCCACAAAGAAACAGAATGCCAGTGTTCCACGCCGTGAGGAGCTGAAAAGACTGAAAAGAGAGCTGATTCAGAAACTTGGTTTGTTGGATATCAGGTCAGCTCTAACTCAGACTATATGCTCTAATAGTCTGCTAAATTTTACTTTTGGCATTAATTAACCTTCAAATGATATTTTGATTGTATGTTATGGTGTGGTGTTTGTTTTGTAAAATGATACATTTTTCAATTTTTTATTAAATATATTCTCAAATTAAACTTCAAACTGTTCTCAGAATATTAAGTGAAATTGAAAAAATGAGTAAAACTACATATATTACAAATGGTGCACATAGGCTATATGTACCAAATGGGTTGAAAATTGGATTTTTATAAATCGTTTTTAAAGTTACTTAATAGATTTTCTTTGACTTTAAATTTATTATAGAAAGGATTTAACACAATATTATTATGGAAAGAAATTTAAAAAGTCTGTGCAGAGGACAAGTAAAAATGGCCCAAGGCCAAGCCTCTGTGATATTTAAAATTGGGATAATGTTTTTTTTTTTTTTTATTCTGTTCAGCAAGGACACATTAAACTGATCAAATGTGACAGTTTATAATGTTACAGAAAAAATCTATTTCAAATGCATGCTGATCTTTTCAACTTTTTTATTCATCAGAGAATCCTGAAAAAAAAAAAGTGTCATGGTTTTCACAAAAGTATTAAGCCGTACAACTGCTTTCAACATTGAAGATAATAGTGTTACTTGAGCACTATATCACGATATTAGAATGATTTCTGAATCATGTGACACTGAAGACTATAGTAATGATGCTGAAAATCCAGCAGGTAGAAATTACATATTAAAATATATTAAAACAGAAAATTTCACAATATTTTCACAGTATTTTTCTGTATTTTGGATCAAATGCAGCCTTGACGACCATAGAGACTTCAAAAACATTTTAAAAAATGTTACCAACCCCATACTTTTAAACTTCTGTCTGCATGTGTAAAACTATTGGACAGAGTATCGAGTTCTTACATCCTGTTGTCAGTATATTCACTTTGATCACGTGGTTCTCTGTCCTGTAGGTGGCAGCGCAAATGGGGTTTTGCACACAAATGCAGTCAGCTGCAGAGTCTGGGTCGTCTCTTCACACAAAGCCCTGAGGCTCTGCATATCCTGAGAGGTAACCATGGAAATGAGATTCATGAGATGGAATTAGATGGCATAATATTTGCTTAATTTTGTTTCTTTTCCAAAACATAGGACACACAATAGTTTTTACTGACCAGTCAGGGATGAATGCCTCAGGGCATGTTATGTTAGGAACAATGGATGTCCACCATCAATGGACAAAGGTACAGCTCATCTATTAAACCAGTCTTATGGTATTCTTAGCTAAAAAAAAAAAAAAAACATTTTTGCTGACTAAGATGCATGTGTTTGTGTCTGTCCATGTGTATGCTCAGCTCTTTGAAAGATTGCTGAGTTACCGAAGCCTGTTCCAGCAGTCGGACTGGCTGAAAGAGCGCATCAGTCACCTGTTTGGAGGGATTCAGGTGATCCACATCGAGCGGATGGGTCCAGCTCTGCCTCTGGAGGAACACTACAGCACCCTCAACACTTTCCACAAGAGACTGTTGCCTCAGCGCCTCTCTCTGCACCCGCGCAGCATGCAAGGCCTCACAATGACCTTGGAAAAGTAAATACTCGAATGCTTCAATTCCAGCCATTTGTTTGTGCGCATTTTCTGTTTACGACCTTGAACTATGTGAGAAATTGAGTCTCAACAATACCAGACTGACTTACCAGTATGTAAGGCAAGCTTACTTATGGGCAGGTTTAAAGGAACACTCCACTATTTTTGAAAATAGGCTCATTTTCCAACTCCCCTAGAGTTAAACAGTTGAGTTTTACCGAAAATAGGCTAACTTCCGTCAACATAACCAACGTGACCACCTGCTTGCACAGGGAGCGTGCTGGGCACTATTTTCAGGCGCTCATGGTACGGCAGCAAAGTTCCTTGATTATTACGCCGGAATGAGAGTATATTTCCTCTTTGGTCATTTTTGAGCGAGATGCTAACGGTCTAATCAGATTCAATGATCTATGCTAAGCTACAGCTAAAAGTGCTACCGCCAGACCCGGAGATCGGCTGAATTGATTCGAAAACGGTAAAACTCAACTGTTTAACTCTTAGGGGAGTTGGAAAATGAGCCTATTTTCAAAAATAGTGGAGTGTTCCTTTAAAGTTACCTTGAAATCAAGTCACAAAATAAATACATTTTTGCGTTGTATTGTTGGATCAGGAAATGTTTTTTTTTTTTTCCTTCTCTGAACCAACTTTTCTTTTCTTATAACATAATTAAAGAAGAGATAAAAATAATTTAATGTTTTTATAATATTCCCTACAGTTAAAATCTTTAGGGTTGGTAAGATTTTTAAAAATGTTTTTGGAATAAGTCTTTTATGGCTGCATTTATTTGAGCAAAAGTACAGTAAAAACAGTATTATTGTGAAATATTATTTCAATTAATAACGGATTTCTATTTTAATATTTCCTGTGATGGTAAAGCTGAATTTTCAGCATCATTACTCCAGTTTTCAGTGTCACGTAGTCCTTCAGAAATCATGTTAGTATGCTGATTTGGTGCTTACTAAAGATTTATTATCATTATCAATGTTGAAAACAACTGTGCTGCTTAATATATTTGTGGAAACAATGATATATATGTTTTTCATCTTATAAATTGACATTATAAATGTCTTTACTATTATTTTTGATCAATTTATGAATTTCTTAAAAAAAAACAAATGGTAGTGTATTAACAAAAATTATTAGATATAAATATTTAAAAGTAATATTAGGCAATAATGTCATAGCCAACAGTCCAATCAAATTGTTATGGATAAAATCTAACTAACATAACTGTAACATTATGTGACGAAAAAGCCTGTTCTCCATTAATGCCACTTCAAAATAAAATCTAAAAAAGTTTGTTAGCTTTAATTTAATTATTTTCTTTTGATGCCATCAGCAAATCGAAATACAAAATAACTGTAATGTTTGCTTACAACAAACAAACCGTACTGTCCGTTGTTGTGGACACTAATATAGTATCATTGGTATCTTGATGTGAACAGCAAGTGAAATTACAATAAATGATGCACTGTAGCTTTAAATGGATTGCTGTGGAAAATGTAAAGAATAGTATTCCACTAAAAGGACAAGATAAACATAAAAATGAAACCGAAGAGAGACCATACTGGTCTGTTAACAACAGATTGTATATGAATGGTATAGTGTTATTCCTGTGGTTCCCTGTGTTCTATTCATTTCTGACTGATATATCCTCACTGTTCACTTAGAAGTCTTTGTGCTGCTTAATGTCCCGTCAATCATTGTTTTTCTATTCTGTTCTGTTGCCATAGTGACCGCTCCACCCCCTGCCTGCATGAGATGGGCCACTTCATCATCCCCACTATGTGTGACACCCTCCAGCTGCAGAACTTCCTCCAGAGCCAGGCCCAGGAGGCCCGGAGACGCATGCAACGCAGAGACAAGTGAGTGCTTGACCTATCGTTGCACATTAACATTACATCAGAAATTACCATTTCTCTTTTGTTTTATTGTGCATGATTCATCAGTATATTAGGTAACACTTTATTTTAAGGTGTCCTTGTTACACGTTACATGTACTTACTATTATAATAAAAATAAATTATGCATAATTACATGCAAGCCAAACCCTAATCCTAACTAACCATATAGTAAGTACATGTAGTTAATTAATGTTACTCTGTACTTAAATGTATAATTACACTGTAACAAGGACACCTTAAAATAAAGTGTAACCGTATATTATTATAAAGACCATTTATGTTTATTTTCATATTGTTACACTTAAAGAAAAAAAAGTGTTGCAACAGGTTTTTAAAAAAATTTATATTTTCTTCCATAATTTAGCTTATTACAATGGTTATTTTTAGCCACTAGAATTATTGTCTTTTGAAATTTACACTACCGTTCATTTAAAAGTTTGGGATCAGTATGTTTTATTTTATTTTATTATATTTTTCATTTATTTATTTAAGAAATAATAATTTAATTAAGTGACAGTTTTCCATTTCAAACAAATGCTGATCTTTTGAACTTTCTGTTAATCACATATTAAGCAGTACAACATTGATATTAATAAGAAATGTTTCTTGAGCACCAAATCAGCATATTAGAATGATTTCTGAAGAATTATGTGACACTGAAAAACTGGAGTAACCTAGAAAACGGCTATTTTAAATTATGATACTGTTGCATAATATGACTTTTTACTGTATTTTTAATCAAATAAATGCAGCTTTGGTTAAAATCTTCATCCATAATGATAAGAATGATGAAAATCTCAGTGCTATACTGAAAATCATGTACACTATATTTCATTTTTAACATGATCTTTTTTTTTTCCACAGTTAAAAAAAAACAAATCTAAACATTGTTAAAACAATAATTTTACCTAATAAAAAAAACTGTCAAAAAAATGTCTCTTCTTTAGAGAATGTGTCTTAAAATGTTTTGTCAAGTGTCTCTGGCTGCTATTATTTTTTTTGTAATATAGTTTTTTTATTTTATTTATTTATTTAGTCATTTATTAGAGGCTTTTATCCAAAGTGACTTACAAATGAGGACAACAGAAGCAATCAATTGTAGTATTAAAACAACTAAAAACAGATCCAAAACTAAAAGCTAAAACTTTATAAATAGTACTTATACACATTTTAAAAATAAAGAAATTAAATAAAAATGACAAATGCATACAACAAAATTTCAAAACGTAACATTTAAATGAAAAACAAAAAATAAAGCTAAAAACATAATTCAAAATATTAAAAGAACAAAAGGTATAAGAGTATTATAATGATTCTAACATAACCCTAAGCCAAACACCAAAATAAAACTACATATGTGTGTATGTACAACCATACACGCATACACATACATATATACTGTATATATATATATATATATATACACACACACACTTATATTATATATATATTATTTC
>NW_015549579.1:348417-351819 GCF_001515605.1 Sinocyclocheilus anshuiensis
ACATATATACTGTATATATATATATATATATATATACACACACACGTTTATAAATTCAATATATACATTATTTCATTTCCATTTAGTTTGTTGAAGTATTAAAACAACTAAAATGAAATAAAACTAAAACTTAATAAAAGACATAATTTAACTAAAATTTTAATAAATAACAAATACAAATAATACAAATCAAATGACAGTAGTTTATCAGTAATCCTAAAAAATAACACTGCCAAACACACATGCTAAAAAACAACAACTTACTTACACATAGTAAGAAATGGTTATAAAAACTGAAACAGAAGTGAAACAAGTAATAGGAAAGAGGAGAAATAAAAAGCGATACTTATACATGTGACGGCTGCCGCGGTAAACTAAGCTTTTTTTTATACCCGTCTAACAAAATACTAAATTAATTCAGCTGGACACACTTTCCTTATTTTCTCCACGAAAGAAATGGTTATAAAAACTGAAACAGAAGTGAAACAAGTAATAGGAAAGAGGAGAAATAAAAAGCGATACTTATACATGTGACGGCTGCCGCGGTAAACTAAGCTTTTTTTTATACCCGTCTAACAAAATACTAAATTAATTCTGCTGGACACACTTTCCTTATTTTTTCCACAACAAATGGCCAAGCAAGCGCAGACACTGACAAGATACGCGATGCAGTATACATATACATATAGTGACTGTTTTTCCCTTCTATGCAGGTTGGAGGCGGAGGAAGAAGACATAATTTCGAGTTGTCTGCAGGATTTGTGTCTGCGCAGTCTGTCTAAAGAGCCCAGTGTGTCGAGCAATCAGATGATCCCCTGCTGCAGGCGTCTGATGGAGGAGAAATCCCCTCCGATGCAGGGCCTTCATCTCTACATCTCTCACTTCTATTCAGTCATGCAGGATGGGGATCTGTGTATTCCCTGGGACTGGAAGGGCTGAAACACACTGAACTCTATTTGGACTTTATCACTGTGCCTCTCAGGCTCATAGTCACAATGTTTTGAAGATTTTGAGATTTGGCCTAGTGTATAGGCATTATACATGCACTTTGGATCTAGCACATAGTGTTGTGCTTTTGAGGCCCCAGTCATGTGATGTATGTTATAGCACAAGGTTTGTTGTCTATTTGCACCGCCAACCATATATATATATATATTTTTTTTTTTTTTTTTTTTTTTTTTTTTTTTTTTAGTATCATGTCTCCATCTAATATAAAAACAGCTCTTGGAAATTCTGATAAGGCTCTTTTTTTCCTTAAAACGATCAGTTGCTAGTTGCACCATATCAGAGATTTATAATGCAGTAATTATAATCATGTTTTGGAAGTTTAATATGCAACTTTGGGTTTTTAAATACACATTTTTGATAGGTTCTGGTTTTCAGAGTGGTGTTGGAATGATGCTCCATTCGAGCGACTGCTTGAGTCGTCTTTATCATTTCAAAAGCCAAATGTTCCTGACTGTCAGGAGATACACACATTGAATACCTGTCAACTCTAATACCAACTGCCAAAATCTAAAATGCACAGTCAAAATTCAGATGTGTTTGGACAAAAGATTTTGTCTAAATGCTGAGTATATAAGTATTAAGAATTGGAAAAGTGAAAAGTGTTCTTTGAAAATCTGAAAGTCTTCTCTTCCAGTGTAGTGTTTGTGCAATCCTAAATGCTAGTCTGTCTTAAGATGTAGTGTACAGTGTATCCATGTTGTTTGCTGCTGTTGTGTTTCAAAGGTTTATACTCTGATATCTGTGAATATGAAGAAAATATCAAAACTTTGTAACCACAAAAATTTAAACAATGGTTCAAATGTACCAGTCACTATTGTATACATTGTTAATATGTACCTGTTTGGATTTTCCACTCTAACAGGAATGAATGAATAAATGATAATATAATGATAATAATTAATTTGTGTCGTATATGAAGCTGTATAATACTAATATTATGGCAACACATTGTTTATAGTAGATAAATGTTTTTTTTTCCCAAGTTTGTAGTCTACTGGATGATACATAGTTAGAATAGCCAGGAGGACCATTTTAAAGGAATAATTAGGGTTAATTACAATAATGACGACGTCTATGAAATGCTGTCAATTATCGCAGAAAATATGACTCCTTTTTTATGTGTAAGCAAGCATATGCCTAGTGTGTAGTCTTTTCTGTCTTAAACGGGTTTTTATCTGTTGGTGTGCCATCATAGCAAATAGTTTTCACCATACTAGATTAGACCGTAACAAAATCTATATTATCCACACATTCACAAAAACATCAAAAATGTAATATGCTAATTTATTATCAATTATTATTAATGAAATTGTTATTATTATTATCAATGTTGACAGCTGTTTCTCTGCTTAATATTTTTGTGGATGGATATTTGTTTAATGAATAGAAAGTTGAAAAGAACAGGTTTTTTTTGTATTGTATTTTTTGTATTTTTACTGTATTTTTCATTAAATAAATGCAGACTTGGTGAGCACAAGAGACTCTTTTAAAGCAAGATTTTTTAAAAATCTCACGTCAAACTTTGACTGGTTGTGCAGATGTCATATTATGCTGAACTTGCAGGCCCCCTCACATTTTTGAGCATTATCTCAGCCCTTTCAAACATTACCTGTGAGTCTGTTCATGCTCTGCCCCCCTCTACTGTCTGCTTTGAGACAGATTTACTCACGCAGGATGGAGACAGAGGCTATCAGCAAGCAGGTCACAGAGCAGTCAGACATATTTGCTTCTCTGTGGGCAGGGAGGATTTTCTTTCTTCTCATTTTACTCATTATACTGTACATCAAAAACCCTGCCTTAAGTCTATAATCAATTATCATTATAATGAAACTACTTGAATATCTACTGATCAGCCATTGTTGTTGGGGATGTGAACAAATAACTGGTTACATAGCGTAAGTAAGTAAAAGCAATAGCTATTAAATGGTGTTTCTATGCATTCGGCCCTATGTTTTGTTAATGCATCTCAAAGGAAATTGTTTAGGTTACACCATGAACTAAAAGATCCCATTTGCCCTCCTGAGCCACTGTCAGACCATGAAAAATGATATCCATGATGTGTAATTTATGATTATGTTTGACATCTTCATATACAACCACAACCCATAAGGGTAATAAATGGGTCAGCCACAGGAACTCTGACAGACATTCTTCATTTCCTTCATTAGTGAACTTTAAGAAACCCCCTCATCAGAATACGAGAAGAACTCTAAAGAGAAGGAGAGAACACAAATATCTTCTCTGAAGAATCAGACCAACACAAACCAAGATGCTACTGCTATATAAATCTAGTCAACTTTTACAATTAGCTTTGGATAACTATTAATACTAAATATCTATCATTATGCATCATGTATATGCCACATTTTTACTAAATAACATCTTCACTGCATC
>NW_015549579.1:351941-358735 GCF_001515605.1 Sinocyclocheilus anshuiensis
TATATATATGTCTAACATTCATTGACATTTTAGGGTCAAGGTTAGGGTCAAAGGTTAGGCTCAAACGTTTGGAATAGTTTTTGAGCACCCAATTAGCATGTTAAATGATTTCTGAATGAAACTAAAGACTGGGATAACGGCTGCTGAATATTCTGCTTTGCCATCACAGGAATAAATGACTTTTTAACATTTGAAAACAGCTTCAATTATGATACGATTTCACAACATTACTGTTTTAGTGTATTTTAGTAAAGCAGCCTTTGTGAGCATGAGACTTCTTTCAAACAACAACAAATCTTAATTGTTCCAAACGTTTGACCCTAACCTTGACCCTAAAATGTCAATGAATGTTAGACAGGTAGGGTTTGTTTTGTAAGGTTATTGTGGTTTTGTATTTAGTGCCATTACTTTATTCAACAAATGATTGGATGAGTGGAAAAGTCACATGAATGAAATAGATGAATATATGCAATAATATATATATTTTTTCTGCCAACATTCCATGTATTTTCAGCAGTGTGTATTGCATAGCAATTAAAGTGAAAGCTATCTTAAAGATGTTCACAAGCTAAGCAAGACTAATTATCAATTAGTCAGTTCAACAGTGATACGACAGGGTATGACAGGGCAAGAGTCTTTGTTCAGTAAGTGGATATAAATGTAATCCTGTGATTAGAAGACAGGCCTGCAGGAAACCCCTGCTGATAACCAATCTATCAATTGAATTGTTGAGGTTTAAGCACATAAAGTCAATCAAAAATGGACAAATCACATACAAAGAGTTTCCTTGGGCCACATCCTAGTTAACAAAAATATATTCTAAGAACGGTTTGCTAACGATTACATTAAGTTATATATACACTCTAAAAAATGCTGGGTTGTTTCAACCCAACTTTGGGTCAAATATAATGAGTGAAAGTTTTCTCTATTCATCTGTTCCAGTCACATGACTTCTTCTCTAATCATTCACCATATTTATGACCACCAACGGGACAAAGTAATGGTGCTAAATACACCAAGAAAAATGCTGATCGTTAACGTTGTTCCTTGAATTTAACATAGATGGACTTAGATATTTAACCCACAATCCATCTCTGTAAATGGGAGAGTCTGTCAAAATTAATAATGAACAGATTCTTGCCGGATTGAAAATTATCCAACAGTTGGGTTAGTCCATATTTGACCCAAAGCTGGGTTGAAACAACCCAGCATTTTTTAGAGTGTACAGTATATAAAAAAAACGTTGTTTGTGAATGTTCTCCGTCCAGTTTTTTTTTAATGTTTTTTAAAAGTTCTGATGTTCCCTGATAGCTGGGGACACACTAATAGGAGTTTAATAAAATCAACCATTACATGTTGATTATGAGTGACAGTTAAAAGGACTAGCTACTTCCTGGGCTTGAGAAAGAATGAGCGCTTCATTACACAGATCCACTCTCACACGTACGCACAACCCTTGTGCACATTGCCTGTGGTCATTTCCACCATGTGACATGACCCTTCCTTGCTTTGCTTGGTTTTGCTGAGCCTCTGCCCTCACCCAACCCCCTTTCTGGCTTTTTCCTCATGTAGATCAATGGAATGTCCTTGGGATGGCCAGAGCTCTGCAGCCGAGTGTGGGCAGCCTCCACTACCCCTAATCCCAGCCATAATAATGGGGTCAAAGGGTCCCTCCCAAAGCCCTGTCTTTCAGCTTGGCATCCCACTGCTTTATTGGGCAGCCTGCATCTGGAGCCTAAGCCCCACCGAGAAGCTCCCTCCCTTGTCACAAGAGCCACCCCAGCACCCCATCCTAAGTGCCCATAAACGTGCACAAAAGCCAGTCCTACATGTGGTAGCTATCTATTACAGGAGGGGCCCTCAGGAGGGGTAGTATTGATTACAAAAAGGTTGAGATTGATTTCATAGGTTCAGGTGTGGAGGGAAATTAGCATGTACTGTTGAAAGATGATGGCTGGGAGAATTCATGGGAAATAATGGTATACAAAGGGACCTTCATGTCCTAGAACATGTTTAGCAACCTTTTTTGTCTTGCGTACACCCACGGCCCCATCAATAATGCTCAATCACCCCTTCACTGACACCAAACCAGATTAGTGTTCCTTTTAAAGAACATTATGCTGCTCAGTATCATGTTTTCAGTCTGAAGTATATATGGCAGCCCTAGTATTGAATTGTAATTCCTGTTGGGAATCTAATCAATAATAAACACACAAAAACAAAAATAGAAAAATAAAAAAACTATGCTAGTAATGTTATACTTAACAAGACAAAAAATAAAAAAGAATTTCAATATAGAAAAATAAAATATATTTGACCACGCCTTCCGATTAACAAGATCAATTGGACCCATATTAATTTATTTATACCAAGAATCAAACAGTTACAGGATATTTAAGGTAAGAAAGAATGACCAATTTTTAAAGCCAAGGAGCAAGACATATGGGATGAGAATAGAATATGGGATGACAAACATAAAATAAAATAAACAAAAATCAAAAAATTAAGTACTTGTAATTCAAATAAATTACATTTTAAAATACTCCTAATATTGATTACATGATTACATATTATTCACACAATTTCAATAAATTATTCAAAATCGATTCTCCCTAATTACTCTTTGTCATCTTTTAAATGTTCCTTTCTAAAATAGTTTCTTTCTCCTGCAGCAGTATACCTTTATGGACCCCAGTTTGGGAAACCTTGATGTAATGTAATGTTTAATTCATATTGTTAATTACAATGAATAGAATATATTTTATTCAGTGAATAGATTATATTACCTAAAATGTGTAACGTAACAGATTACGTTACTAACTACAACTTTTGTGATGTAATTTGGAATCAATAACAGACTACAATTTGTAAGTAATCTACCCAGCTGCATATATATATATATATATATATGCTGAATATGTACTAGTTTAAAGTGAATGCCCTGCCCAACCCCGCCCCCTCGTCACATAAGCCCCGCCCTTCTAGTGTTCTCAGACGGAAGCGCGTTCTAGGCTTTTTTTTAATATGGACGCGTTCGCTTGATGGTCTCGCGCTGTAGAATTGTAGTCCGCGCGAGCGTCATTGCCAGTGAAAATGAATGCGGATTGAAGAGGCGCGCGGAGAGAGCGTTTGTTTTGCACCGTAAACGCGAGACGAATATGGGCAGCTGAAACTCGGGAACGAGTGGAAACGAAAGGTTGAATGGTTACTTTATACCCCTCGCCAAAGTGTTACTGTAACCGGACTGAGGGAAGTTAAAGGGGCTTTTCAGCCTCACCACAGTAACAGGATCTTGAGGGACGCTGCGCTGCGTGCTAACGAGCTACATGGGACACACTTTGAATTATTTAATTGCGGCTCGCGTAAGCGCGTATTGAGAATAATGACGCGCAGATGGTAGACTAAAGCACGTTCATGGAAAACGGACATATTTGCGCTTGGGAAGGACACAACTGACACCGTATCGAGCGCGTTTGGCCCCTCTCGTCATGCGGCGGTGGGGGAGGATCGGAGCAGGGACCTCACAGCGGATTTCATGTTAATGCCCCATAGCGAGGGATTATAAGGCCTCAAAATGACAATTGGTTTCCAAACGCGCACTCGAGAAGTTGCGTAAAGAGTTTGTTCAGCGAATATCTATCGATAATAACCAAAGCAGACAGCCCAATTCAATCTAAACTCATTAAACGGGAATGTATATATCAAGTAACGTTGAATGCAGCATGCCACATCTATGATCTGCATCATTTGCTCGAATTGATCAGGGAACCATTTCGGAAGCATCTTAACGCATCTTTATGTGTGAAGTTATTTTGTGGTCCTCTGCGCAAATGGCGTCTTTCACAGACTCCGACCTGCAAACATGTCCGCTGTGCAAGGAGCTGTGCGGCTGCTCTGCTACGATCTCCTCCAATTCATCTACCTCCTCCTCGTCCTCCCAGACCTCCAACTCCTCATCTACCTCATCCACCAGGAGGCTGCACGTCTTGCCCTGTTTGCACGCCTTTTGCAGGCAATGCCTGGAGGGCCACAGGAGCCCAGGTGACCCTCTGACGCTCAGATGCCCCACATGCGACCAAAAAGTGTCTCTGTCGGAATCAGGCGTGGACGCGCTGCCTTCCTCCAACTTTCTCTTCAGCAACCTGCTGGATGTGGTGGTCTCTGCTGAGGAACAGGGCAAGAACGGTCGGCCTTCATCGGTGGTCCATCACGGTGGTCTTCTGAGACCCCATCACCTCTCAGACCCTCAGTGCAGCTCTTGTGATGAGGGCAACCCCGCTACCTCCCACTGCCTGGACTGCCAGGAGTACCTTTGCGATAACTGCGTCAGGGCCCACCAGAGGGTCCGACTCACCAAAGACCACTTCATCGAGAGTTTACACCTGGCCAAACGCACCAACAACTCCAACACCCCGATCAACATCTCCCAGTCCTTCCACAGCAGCTTCTCCATGCTGAATGTTTTCCAGGATAGGATGGACTTCTGCCAGCAGCATGATAACGCGGTGAGTTTTGTCTCCAGAGATTCATTTGTTTAGTGCATGACATGTTTCAGTTATTTTTGTTACAATCTAGTGGTTAAATCTGAGTTGGCTGCTGAAAGGTTGTAGGTTCGAACCTCAACCAAGACCATTACTGTTGTCCACACTTTCACTGCAACTGTAATACGTGTATGTACGTTACTCTGGATAAAAGCATCTGCTAAATACTAGCCTCGTTTACAGTCAGACCAACAAAAAAAAGTTTTCATAGATGCACAACTTCATGGTCAAGGATGTAACCATGTATTCATGATTTAGGGGACCATATGTAATAATTTAGGTATGGACGAATGGAAAACCCATATTGGTCGACCACTACTCTGGGCGGATATGTCATCTTTAATTTCTATATTGGGTACTAGTCTGTTTTGGGGTGCTATAATGTGTTATAGAGATCTGCTAATGTGGTTGTTGTTGTTACCGCAGATAAAGAATCCCAGTATGCATATACATTTAATTTAATTGTAGTTTTTAAATCTCATAATTTCTGCTTTTTTCAGTCTGTAATAAAATAATAATTTGGTGTATAACAAAATATTATGTTGTGTATTTAAAATGTTATGAACAAGTTACTTTAAAATTATTGATTCAAATTATTAGTTGATTCTTTGTTTTATCATTTTTATAATTTATTTTATTTATGCTATTATATTTAATATATTATTTTCTCCTCCTAAGTGATCTCAATTTATGAGTAGGGTTTAAGGTCTTAAACATAAAATGTTTTGTACATTTTGTAATGAATAGATGCATCAGAATTTACTTATGCAAACCACGAGTCTTAAGTATTGAAAATCACGAGTACTGAAGTTTACAATTGTGAATATAGCTGCAAACACTGATCATCTTTATGCATTGCTTCAAATGATTCATATCTGTTTTTGATAAGTGCTTGTGTTATTTCAAGAATTCCTGACCGTTCATCTGTTTGAGGGTTTTAAAGGGGTCATATGATGCTTTTTTAAGGATCATTATTTTGTGTATTTGGTGTAACAGAATATCTTGACATACTTTAATGTTCAAAAAACACATTATTGCTTTCACAGACACACGCGCACACATTAGTGCAAACGACAACGACAACACAGCACGGAAACTCTTATTAGTAAAATAGCTTCGACAGGCTACTGACTCGCAACTTTATATTTCTCTTTCTAACACTGTGTACAGATACTCTGCCATACTGTACTCTCTCTTTGGGGCCAAATAGCATTGCACTTTACTCTGCTGTTGTGTTTGGGTTTTGCCAGTGAGTGATGTAGTTCTGTTTGATTTGTGCAGTAATCTGACTGATTCTGATGCTGTGATTCAGAGCAGCAGTAGATGTTAGTGAAGCATCAGGACTGAAGCTCTGGATCAGCTGAGGGAGGGGCTTGCTTTCTTTGCTCAACTCTTGGTATTGCAGGGCTTTATAATGATATGATTGGGGGTCACTGAGCTTCAGATGTTTCCAGAATTTAATTGCTCTTTTTTGTATCTTTATGATTAGAGGATATTTGCCTAATTCTGCCCTGCATGCGTTATTTGTTGTGTGCCGGTGCACGTGTAATATATATGCACAATCAGCTTGTAACACTCCAAAGAGAAAGGAAAACTTGAAATCGCATCATATGACCCCTTTAAATAACAGGCCTTTTTCCTGTTATTTTCCTGTTGGAAGTTAGTCTCTCAGACTTTGATCTCACTGTCGTGATCACTGTCTTTTTTTTTTACAAGTGTTATGGATTCCAATGCAATATGCGGGGCAGCTGCGTGTAGCTTCAGGCGTCCATATGTTTTCTAGATTGATGTGAGAGCTCTCACTGCTGCTTCAGAAGTTTTTTTTTATCTGGGGCATGGTGTTCTCTGTTAGGGCTGGACGATATGGCCAAAATTTATATCACTATATATTTCTTAATTTCAGTCGATACGATATAATTCCAATATCGATATGAACACTATTTAAAAAAAAAAAAAAAAAAAAAAGCCTCATAAAAACTGCCAAGAACACCCACAACAGATGTCTGTAACTACAGACTTCTGAAAAATGAATTTTCCAAGTCTATGAAACCTTCTCCTATAAAACTATATAATATTTAAGGGGAAAAAAAACAGCACAAATAAATTAATGTTCACCTTATATCAAACTATAGGCTGACATATACCAGTCAAAAGTTTTTGAACAGTAAGATTTTTAATGTTTTTTATAGAATTCTCTTCTGCTCACCAAGCCTGCATTTATTTGATCCAAAATACAGCAAAAACGGTAACATT
>NW_015549579.1:359925-360841 GCF_001515605.1 Sinocyclocheilus anshuiensis
TTATAATCTTTTTGATCAATTTAAAGCATCCTTGCTAAATAAACATATTATAAATAAAATACAATTTCAGCACTAAATAATATATCTATAATTTCTTTCCCAAAAAAAAGTATACTGACTCCAAGCTTTTGAATGGAATAGTGTATAATGTTATAAATGCTTTTTATTTCAGATAAATGCTGATCTTTGGATCTTTCCATCCATCAAAGAGTCCTGAAAACAAAAATGTTCTCAACTGTTTTAAATATTGATATTCAGCAAATTAGCATGTTAGAATGATTTTTGAAGATTTAAAATAACTGCTTTCAAATAGAAAACAGTTATTTTAAATAGTAAAAATAATTCAAAACTTTACTGTTTTACTCTACTTTGGATCAAATAAATGCAGCCTTGGTGAGCAGAAGAGAATTCTTAAAAAAAAAACAAAAAAAAAACATTAAAAATCTTACAGTTCAAAAACTTTAGACTCGTAGTGTAGGTTGATTATTCTTATAGATTGAAACAGATGTGCTTCAGCCAGGATAAAGAGTATGAAAAGTGCTCTGAGTTAGGGATGGGCGATATGGGCTTTAAAATATATCACGATAATTTCTGATATTTATTGCGGTAGCGATATCAATGACGATAATTTAGGGAATCCTGTTTCTTTAGAGCAGTGGTCACCAACCTTTTTAGGCCCAAGATCCCTGCAAATTGGATTCTGATACTGCTATTTAAGCAAATTTATTTATTGGCTGTTTGCTTTATAACAAACTGGCTTTAAACAAAAATATCTAGCCATTTGAAATTAGAGGCAACCACTGCATTTTAATCACGATCTGCGCGGGCAGTTGTTTTTGATTTGATTAAGATTAATTTCAGGATTTAAAACAAAAACAGAATGGTCTGACTTTAGGTGTTATTTATTTATTTGCTG
>NW_015549579.1:361260-371546 GCF_001515605.1 Sinocyclocheilus anshuiensis
CCAAACCTGTTCCAGATTGTAGAAGGAGCTGCTCAATTTCAGGTCCACCTTCCTTCACGTCACTCCACACAGAAATATGTCAACAACTAGACTTTATCGTTATTATCGCGGGAAGACGAATTCTTATCATGTGGAGAATTTTTACTGGTATATCGCAAACGATAAGATATCGCCCATTTCTACTCGGAGTTGCTGCAGAAAACAAAAAAATTGAGCAATAACAAAAACATGTTGCTGGAGACGGGCTTATTGAAAATGCAAACTAATTCTCTGCCAGCAGGAGGTGCTTTTAGAGTGGTAAAACTAGCGGTTTCCCCGGTAACAACTGTAATCAAAGCAGCTGCACACATGAACGCTACTTTATCAGATAAAATAAAAATTCCATCGAAACTTTTCGGAAGACAGTCAGTTCCCTTCAGAGATACATTCATATAAAACACCCACGCCGCATTCTGATTTTGAAACGTGCAGTGCTCATGTTTATTCAACGAAATCAAATGGCACAAATAAATCAATGTATGGGAAACACTGGTAATGTATATCGAGATATCGGAAATGTGTTTAAAAATCATATCACCGTTATTGAAAAAAATTATATTGCGATACATATTGATATTGAATTATTGTCCAGCCCTATTCTCTGTTTGAGCAATGCTGTTGCCCAGTGCTGCATGAACGTCACAGACCTATAGTATATAAAATCTCATTGTGTTTTTACCTGTGGCCTTTGCACTGTTTCATGTAGCCTGATTGTTGAGCTAGTTGAGTCCTAGTGCTGTCAAAGATAATTCACTGAGAAACATACTTATTGAAAGTGTGGAGTAATTTAAAATGGCTTTTTCACAGATTTAATTTAGCTAATATTAATAAAGGCATTTTCAATAAAGGTAGGCTATAATAGTGATGTGTAAAACATTTTATATAATAAAGACATGCTTTAAACAAAACAGGACTCGCATGTATACTCTTACATAATATAGTTTATTAATTTAACAGTCAGTATTTTATACATGTTATATATATATATATATATATAACATGTATATCGTTTTAATAACAATTTAACCATCAGTAATTTTCTTTAACAAAACATGCCTTTATTATTTTTATTAAATATGCAATGTTTCTCATCAAAAAAATGTCATTATGTATCTTTTTTTATTATTATTATTTTTTTTTTTTACATTTTCTTTCAGATTTGTCTGCAAAATAAACCTACATAAATTCCTTACATACTTGCACATTTTGTCCATGTGCAGGGAGTTTTTAATAGTACATTGGGCGTGTTAATTTCTGAATGCAGAACGTGTCATGCTAGTGGTATCAGCTGTGCGCTGTGAGGGCTCATCCTGCATACCTCACATATAGTCCACAATGCACTGCACTGGAACAGCCAGAAACACACTACACCATCTATCAGCCTCCATACTGGCATGCACACAGGAGGACTCTGGTTTCACCGAGCCCTCATGTTTTTCAGAGCTACTGTCATTAACAGCATAGCTTATGCGTGTTCCACTGACATTATGAACAAATTAACCTGTGATTTAATGCCTAACTGGTGACTAGTAAGATGACAATTTATTGTTATATTAGTAGCCTTCTGAGCATAAAGTGAGCTCAGTGAATAATTTCTAGAAGTATATTCTCCTAGGACAAATGATTGAACTGTACATTTTAGATTTAAGCTATAGATTTATGTCATGTTGCTGGCTTCATAGATGCTTAGGTTCTGTGTTTTATGGAAGAACAATGAAGAGAAGTGTGTGTGTGTGTGTGGTGGATAAATATGAAATGATTTCTATACAGAGTGGAGTTGAACCTCAGTACGGGGGGGAACAGGAAGCTCTTGCTTGGAGGCTGTGTCTGTGGAGTGCTATGACATCAGTTCCCAGAAGTCACCTGAGAGACCAGTGGGATTCTCAATCATTGTCTACATCTCTATCTGGTTGGGTTGGTTTGGTTGGAGTGAACTGATCCGGCCATTAGATGCTTTTTACATTCCTGTTTTTCTGTGCGTGTGTTTGAGGTAAAGAAATCCTTCTGGTGAAAGGTCAACAGTAGTAACATCCAGCCCCAAGTGATTGAGTTTACATTGAACAGCGCTTTCAGTCTTCATGGCATCTGCACTTTTGCTTAAACCCATTTAAACAATGAAATAGAAAAGCTTTTTTTGGGGGGATTGTAAGTCTGCAGATGTTAAACGTTTTGTGCTCATAAGCCTGAACACACTGAAACCTAACCTATAATCCTCATGTTCTCCTCTTTAATTAATGGAAGGACTAATGGTGTCCATCTCTTTGTTTGAAAGTAATTGGCTTTGCATTATTCATGCACTGTCCACAGTTTGCTCTATCGACTCCTTTTGTTGCATAAAGGACTGGTCTATTAGGCTGCATTTACACTGCAAGCCTAATGCCCAGATGCAATAGTCTTTTTTTTTTGGCTCATCCGTTTACATTCACTTAAGACATAAATGACTCTGAATGAATGTGTTTACATCAATAAGGTCTCATACCTGGAACAACTGTCAGCATTTTCATTAATCTCAGATTAAAAATGGAGAAAAGAAAATTACAATTTGTCAGTTGTAAGAGTTTTTTTTATTTGTATTTCATTCTGATAATGTTTTATTAAAATTGTGAACGTATAATTTATTTGTATTTTTTTTACTTCCCACCCAATCTGGCTACTAAATGAAGCAACCAACTAGCTAAAACCTAAATATCAAAAATAACCCAGATTATCAAAATCACTGTTTGGGTTTAAATATATAGTAGCTACTAAATCTAACTCTGTAATATCCAAATATAGCTCACTCTGAAGTAGACTTATGCCGGTATTCGGTAATGCGATATATCACGGTAATGAATATGCACGATATTGTTATCGTGGGCTCTTCTAAATCGTATACCGTGATAAAAGCATTAGCAATTAATCGCAACATGAAAATTTGATACCGGCATATCCCTACTCTGAAGTAAGTGTTTAAAGGTAAACACGTTAAATTTCATAGACATTAAATGTCTCCTATGGCTTCAGTCGCATATTGGATGTGAAGCATCACACCCTCCCTGGCCATCTCAGAGGTATTGTTTAAGATGGCCGTCTACAAACTGAGAGTCTAATCACTGGTATACAGGCAAAAGTTCACTTCAAGAATGAAGTTGCATCAGTGAGTTTGAGAAATGTTTTAATGAAAAAGGTTATGTCAGTATGTGCAAATACTTGTCCCAAATAGTTGTTAATGTTAAATTAATGGAATACTATGTCACCGATAGATGCAGAGTAGCGCTGCCGGTGTGCAAGCTTTTTCATGGTAGTTATTGTTTTGACTTCCCTCATTAAAATTTTGTGGTGCCAGAGCAGAAATTTAGGCATGAAGAATGATGGACTGGAATTTAGTTCAATATTAGGGCTGGGTTTTGACACAAATTTCACGATTCGATTCTCATTCACAAGCTTGCGATTGAATTAGATTCAATTCAATATCGATTATTTTGGATATATATCAGGTACAGTACACGGCAAATTTTCTTAAGGAAAAAAAACCTCAACTAATGCTATACAATATACATGAGAGTCAGTTGGTACAACATTACTATAATATTTAAGGTTAAAATTAATGAAGTTTTTACAATAATAAAGTTACAGTTACATATTAGTATTTCTAACGTACTTCAATTATTTTTTTTGAAATATAAACATTTAAATGGTGTCATAACTTGATGGATTTTTAAACATTGAAGAAGGAGGAAAAGGAAAGGACGTGACGTGTGGCCAAGTATGGTGTCCCATACTTGGAATTTGTGCTCTGCATTGAACCCATCCAAGTGCACACACACAGCAGTGTGTGAACAAACTCGCACGCACACACACACACACACACACACACCACCGTGAACACACACCCGGAGCAGTGGGCAGCCAATGCTGCGGCGCCCAGGGAGCAGTTGGGGGTTCGGTGCCTTGCTCAAGGGTCTCACCTCAATCGTGGTATTGAAGGTGGAGAGAGCGCTGGTAATTCACTCCCCCCACTGACAATCCCTGCCCCAAGAACAGTAATTTTGTAATTCAACAGCAATACTGTTGTATTACTGCTGTAATACTGCTGTAATTCAACAGTAATTCAAAAAATCTGCCCCAAGAACAGTACAAATTATAATGAATGTTATATGGTGTATATATTAAGCAAAATGCCCCTCTCTACAGTTTATTTTTCTATCTGAATAATGAGTTTGTGGTCACCGAATGTTTTTTCTGAGGTAAATTTGACATTATGTGACATTGTTTAGAAGCCATTATATTGACGTCTTTGCGCGGCTGAAACACTTATTGAGTGATTACATGAGACAGGATAGGGATTGTAAAGTTGTACTCTTTCTTTTAACTTACCTTCAGATGTTTAGTCATGTTTATTTTGTGCTGAAACTGGTATTAATGTGGGAGAGATGATCAGTTCATGTGCGCCTCGCGCTGCTGCGTCTGTTGATCTGAGGCGTTACAGCAATCTGTCACTTCACTTTAAACAGTGCCAAAACGTAAAGCATTTATTGTTTAAATACTGCAGTACAATGGACAAAATTTGAAATCTGAGACTTTTTCATATTAAAAGTACCAAAGCACAATGCTTATTGCGATATATTGGATGGGACGTTCCGTCCCCTTCAATGTTCTGTCCATTAACTGAAAACAGGCTAGACTAATCGATTCTTGGGATTTAGGAATCGATATCGTTCCATAAAAATGAGATTCGATTAATATCGAGATATTGTTATTTTTTTCACCCAGCCCTATTCGGCATGGCTTACAAACTAACTTAAAGTCATTGGATATTCAAAATAGTACTTAGTTTGTGCCATATGTTTACTGCCTGCTCTTGGGTAGTAGTGAATCATGGGAAAGCATAATATCTAAAAGCTTGTTGTCTTCTTTTGCTTAAGGCTGTGGGTTAGGGGTCATCCCAAACCGCCAGAATGGATTCTATGTGGGATTAGTTGGGTCAATGAAGTACCATAGAGACCAACCCCTACCCAGCTCTCTCTTGTGAACTATCCATCATTTTTGTGACACGAATGCAAATTCCTTTCTCTTTTAGTTTAGTTCCCAACACTTGCTGGAGCCAAGGATGGAGGGATTCGTTGGTTGGACATCATCCATGTTTCCATATTATGTGATCATCCTTTCTTTTGACCCATGCTAAGAGCTGATCCATGATCAAAATATTAAAATCAAAAGTCTGATTTTTGTGTAAAACTAAATTGTCTGTTGTGCTGAGCAAACACACATTACACAAACAAAATTATGTTCAGTAACTGCAAATCAATATTTGCAAATGCCCAGAATGTTTTTTTTTTTTTTTATGTAAGAGATTTAATTAATCATGGGGGCTTGTCAATCAAGGGACAAGTATTATTACAACTAACAGGTTTCAACCATCTTTTCTTTTGCTATATGTAATACACTACCATTGAAACGTCTGGGGCTAGTAATGTATTTATTTATTTTTTCCAGAAAATGAAATTAACACAAATTAAAGCAAGTATGCGTTCAGATCTTATAAATAAATGCTGTTCTTTTAAATGTATTTATCGAAGAATCCTTAATAAAAATGTGAAGCAGCACAATTGTCAACACGGATCATTATAAGACACTGAAGACTCTGAAAGCCTGCTAAAATTAGTATTTGATAAATTACATTTTAAAATACAAAACTAAAAATGATTTTAAAATGTAATATTTCACAATATTTTTACTGTATTTTTGTACAAATAAATACAGCCTTCATAAGACTTTTTTGAAAAACATTAACAAATAATTCTTCCACATATTTTGAACAGTAGTGTATGTCATAGCCTTTTTAACAAGCTTTCATTTATTTTTGCTGTATTTCAAATGCTTTAAATGCATAACCCAGAGAAAAAGTGTATATACAGTATATTCATATGTTCCTCATATGAAAAACAATTATTAATAGTTATGACAAGAGGAATGGGAAAACTGATCAAATTGTAAATATGACCAAAATCCAATGATTTTCAGAAAGGCCCAAGTAAAACATCAATGTTTTATTGATCTAATTCAACAGTTTTATTACTGACAGTTGTCTTGGCATCTTGAGAACTTTTCATGGCTCGTATCTGGATTTAGCAGGAGGGCTTCATGAATGCGGTCCAGAAGAGCTGTTCAGCATGCGTTTTACAGCCCTGTCTCAGGAACTCCATTACCCTGTGACTCTTTGTTTTAAACCATTTTCACGTGCGCTCATCTCAGTGCTTTGATATGGAATCTGGTGGTCCACACTTAAAACAAACTGAACTCTCAAGAACCAAGACGCAAGCCATATGGAGGAGAGAGTCTTTCAAGGGTTAAGAGGAGTTTGCAGAGAGGGTTTTCCTCTGATTGAGGCGACGTCCGAGAGGAATGTGAACTTGTCAGCACATTATGCGGCAGATCTCTCGCTGATACGATGTCTAGCCATCTATAAGACTCCCTCTAAATATTTCCCCATATGTGGTCAAAAACAGACATTTCACATTTCTAATCGATACAGTTTTATGAAGAGCATCTTTAACAAAAAGAGCTTTAAATATGATTTTAACACGGCCTGCTATGTTCCATCCTCCCCAAGCCCTCTTTTCAAGTGTTTTAAAAGTGTGTCTGGCCAGAGGCTCTGCCCAGAGCTGTAAAGCAGGATGCAGTGAAAGCGCAACATATGTCTGAACATTTAATGCTGTTAGAGGAAGAAAGACAGATGTAGCCAGTCAGGATGGAGAAAGGGAGTGCACTCAGTAGGACTCACAGTGGAAACTTTTAGTAATTCCACCAGTCAAAACACTCCACAGCAAATTTTACCAGACATCCCACGTCTCCGTCTACGCTTGCTTTATTTCAAGGCTCAAACAGCAAGATTTTTATTAAGAGTTATGTAGGACGCCATTTGTCACAAATGGAGGCAACAAACAGACCTTTTGGTACCATGGCCAGTCCATCCATGGAGCCTGAGCTGATATTAACCTGCCTGTGAGCTTGCTGAATTTACTGCTTCATTCATGGAGATGCTGGAAATGCCATCCTGAAATACAGTAGCGTGTGGCTTTAGACAGTAGTGCTTTCTAATGCAAGCAATTCTGACTTCATTAGAACTGTTCAACCTTCACCTCTGACATTTTTACATATGTATGTGGAGCATAGGTCTGTGTAGATTTGTGTGGGTTTCTTTGAGGGGTCTAGCAGCAATCCAGATGGAGTTTCTTTTCTTCTTTTCTATAGCATACATACAGCAATGCCACATCGAAGCGCTTTCATAATTTTATATAAGAAACCTCTGGCAGCTTATCAAAGAAGCTGTTATGGAGTATTGCAGACCATGTTTTGAGATGGTGATGGGTCTAGAGACTTGTTTTTGTCTTTGTGCCTGTGCTTTGTTCTTCTCCCTGTGGCAGTATGCTGATCATAAGATGGGAAGCTAGTTTACAGTTTCTGATTGGATTGGAACTGTTTTGTAGTGTTTTAATATATTTTTTTTTTCTTCATTTAATCAGATTGAGGGCGTAAACATTTGGATGTGAAATGTTTATCAGCTTAAACCTGACCCATCTGAGAATGTTCATCCAATTGTGTACCTCAAAGGAAAAAGGCCAAATTTACAAATTCATAAATTTCAGTACAAAAGGTATTGGCGTGTCACAATTTGTTCATGATGGCATTTGTATGCAGATTTCACGAAACTTTGGTGAAGACCCACTGTTTAGAGCAGATAGTTACGTTTTTAAAAGCTAAAATCTAAACCGCCAACAGCAACAAAGGATTGAAGAAATTTGAAATGATATAATCCAATCACAATGCCATTTTAGCTCAAATTTCTGATCCGATGCTTCCATTTTATTTTTATTTATTTTTTTAGCTCATTTGTGAGGTTACATGTTAACTGAGCTTGACTGTTGACCCAGTCAATGCTTAATGTCATGTAGTGTTGTACTAGGCCTTCTTAGACGGGCATTTAAAGCTGCAAAGGAAATACATCTCTTCATTCAACAAAACCAAACCAAACCTCAGCCACATGCACGGCATGTCTGTAAAAACTCAATTCACGCTTCACTAAAACACTCACACATACACACGTGTGCACTCCGGAATCCAATGTGCCAGGGGCCCAGCTGATTTTGTTTTTGCCCATCATGAGCAGCCAATAAGGAAATTTAAATGGGCTGACACCTCCCACAGCGGGTGGGAGGGTGGAGGGCCATGTGGTTCTGTGTGTAGAGAGAGAGAGAAAATTTTGTCCATGTGTGTTTTGGGAAGAGCAAAAACCTCAAAGGGGATGTGTGACTTACCATAAAAAAAGATTAGGAAGCAGAGGGCAGTTTAAGTTTGCCTGACGGTTACTTAGTGCTTAAATTAGCGTGGTCCTCTGTGGTCTTCAAACAAAGTTTTGCCCTTTACCCTTGACTTTAAACCTGCCGATGCCTGTCATTCAAGATTAAGTGCTTCTGTACATAATTTAGGCCTATATAGAAACATTTAGAGAAAAAAATAGGGTAAGTTTATATTTTGGGGAAAAAAATAGGGGAAATTTTAAATTAATATACAGTATATATATATTTTTTTATATATATATTAGTTTTGTAAATGGATATAATGGCATATTGTACCTTAGGGCTGGACAATAATTCAATATCAATATGTATCGCGATATAATTTTTTTCAATAACGGTGATATGATTTTTAAACACATTTCCGATATTTCAAAAAAACATTTTCGTAAACTGAAAAAAAAAAAAAATCAAAATAAATGTATGTGTGTCGGTTTAGGGAAATACCGGGAAATACCCGTAAATGGCGCATCATGCACGTGAGGTTATCTGACGGAGAGACGCAAAGCAGTTTAAAGCAGAGTCCTGCACGGGTCCTGTTTGGTAAACCTGCATCCGCAGTACACAACAGAACACCCGACCCGTTATCCGACAGCAGCCAGCACCAATTTAATTCTGTACCCGACCCGTTTGACATAAAGACCGCGACCTGAACCGCACCCGCATTAAATAGGCTACTGCATCAGTAAGGCAAAATTATTTATTTTCTCATGTGACACAAGCAATCAAACCAAAATAGGCATTTTAAGTTGGTGCTTTGAAGAGAAATATTGGCCATATCGTCCAGCCCTATTGTACCTTTAAGAAAGGCATGGCAAGCTAAACCGAGATGGAAGCTTTCAGTGTTGCTGCTATTGCTCAAGAAAAAGTAAGAAAACAAAAAGACAGGTGCGCAGATGATTTGCTGAATAACAGAGAATAGCATGGCTGTTCTCAGAACAGCTTGTGTGTGTGGCAAGAGGAATGTTGCCCATGCTTTAAAAAAAAAATACCACCGCAAAAACAACTAGATTTAATATAAATTCCAAATATTAAAGTGTTAAAGACAAGTAAACAGTCAGTAATAAGATAGGAACAAACAAATGTTCAAGCATATAACAATGTTTAAACGTTAAACCTAGATAAATGTGCGCTATATCCAATAGTTTGTGCGGAGAGTGGAAGCTGAAGCGCGCTCTGCAGGACATAGAGACGCCAGCGCGATCACTTGCGTTTTTTCAGTGGATACGCCGTCATTTTTGCTCATAAAGGTAAGAGTAATACATCATTTGTAGCGGTAAAAGGTCTACTTTTATTTGTGTGCACTCACAATATCATCAAAACGTTGTGCTTTTATAAAATAAAGAAAAAAATACATGATGCGCTTTAGGGCTGCACGATATATCGTAATTATCGAAATATCGCAATATGCATATCGCAAGGGCGATATCTGAATCATTTTAATAATAGGCTACTTAAATCAAAACGTTGCAAAAGGTCAAAGTTTTAGTTCGACGCATATTAGCAGAGAACTGCTTGACATTAAAAAGAGTTAAGTGCAATGTTGCAGAAAACAACTCTTTGCCATCTCGTCTTGCTGTTTGACTCGCACCTGAAGCGCGCGTACAAGCCGCATCTCGCGCAGCGTCTCTTCTGCCGCACACGTGCAAAGCGCACACACAGAGAGATGCGTTTCAGACCGAGTTGATTCATCTTTCGCATCTCCTCCTTGTGTTTGAACAGACACATACACACAGAATTATGTCAATAGTACCCATCTCGACGATCATTCTCGTAAACGCAGTCGGTTATGTTTTAAATTAATATAAACAGCTGAGAAAGAAATCGGATGTGTATCATTATACTGGATCCGTGCAGTCGGATTTAAAGGGACAGCAGCCTATAAATACGTGCTGCTGAATATGTCACTAA
>NW_015549579.1:371748-377743 GCF_001515605.1 Sinocyclocheilus anshuiensis
TTCGTAACTGTAAAGGGTCTACTTTTATTTGTGTGCACTCACAATATCAACAAAACGTTGTGCTTTTATAAAATAAGGAAACCAAACATGATGTGCTTTCTGCCGTCTCGTCTTTGAACAGGCACGCTTCACAAAAATGAACCGAAACTCAGCGAAAACATGCCTCACAGACATGATAAATATATCTATAGAAAGCTTTAAATGACTACTTAACGAAATAAAACAAATCAAAAACAAAAACTCTTTCATTCTAATCATAATCTGTAAAGATGCACTTCTCTCTAAAGGCGCGTCTGAGGAGATGGCGAGTCAGGATCGGCAACTTTGTCCTTGCGACACCGACTCAGAAAAACCTAGTTTATTAGTAAATAACTCAAATATCTCCTTACTATTTCCCCCTGTCACATTTATGGTAATTACTTTTGCCGGTGCTTTGTGGCAAACTTAAGCCTATTGCGTGCATTTGAACGCAGAACTTTTCAGCTGCGCTGACGGCACGCACCATACTGCTGCTGGCGGGACAATAAACACTGTCGAGCTGCTAGCACGGTTTCGTGTTGTTTCCACCAGCGCGGCAATTTTTTTCATCACTAATTGATGGATGTCTAAAATATAAAAATAAGAAGTCTAAAACAGGCCCGAGGCCCTGCCCGCTTCTGAACTATGACGTGAAAATTGGCCCGAAGCACGGCCCGAGGGGCGTAAAAAAGTCGGGGCCCATCGGGACAGGGCTGAAATGCAGGTCTCTCGAACACCGAACGCACGCAGATCTAAAAGTACTGTACATGTGTGTTTTCTTTCTCATCTGTTTACGTTCACGTAAGACAAAAACGGCTGAGTTTATGATGATATACTGACGTAGTTTTCTGCATATTGGTCGACAAATATGAAAGAAGTCAGTTTCGGCCCGGAACAACCTTTTCTACAGTGGAAATACACGGAACGGTTCGAGAACGGACACAAACCGGGAACCCGTACCGCAACCTCTGTTCTCTGTGCTCACGCTCCGTGTGCGCTGCACGTAAACGGGGCGCAAGGTCTTTCCGTTCCTGTACTTACATCGTTTTTTATCACATTAAAATGCGAACGCAGGAATCGTTAAGCAGAATCGAAATGCACGCGTCTTATTGAATACCCGGTTCTTGGAAATTTGGAACCGGTTCTAAAATGGAACCGGTTTTCGATACCCAACCCTACCTAACAGCGAGTAGGTTAGCCCATGTGATTTGTGTATGGTTTGTGAATAGGGGCTAGCATATACTGGTCAAACTTATTTATATTCAAATTATGTAAATAATACATCTGTAAATAATATCTTATTTAAATATTAAGAGTTTAGGAGGTTCATAAGGAACTCAAATCTGCTCGTATTTCCTCTCATATGCATACAAGCATCAGCAATGGATGGGTAAAAATTTCTTGCGAACTCTTATGTAGTGTCAGTTAGCAGTCACTGTGGTTTTAAATTGAAAATGCAATATTAGAAAACTATTGATTTTGCAGCATATGCTTTTCTTTAGTATTAGTGCTTTTCCACTGCACGGTACGGTTCGGTACGATTCACTTTTGGGAGGTTTCCCACTGGTTACAGTACCTGGTAGGTACTGAGGTTCCAAGTGAACCGTACCGCTACCAAAACGTGACGTGTAAACTCTGCTGATCACTGATTGGCCGGAGAGAATCGTCACTACCTGCGTCACTGAACTTGCGACACAAACACAACAGAACCGCTAGATTTAAATCAGCACAGCCAGCGAAGGATCGAACGCAACTGTTTTGAACGAACGCAACTTTTTTAACAACCAAAAAGTGGCTGTTTCGTTGTCTGTTGAGGAAGTACAGACGTTCCTCTCGTTGATAGCAGAGAAGTGGATCCGGCGAGAGCTTGATGGGGTGATGCGGAATGAAAAAGTTTTTCAGGAGTCGCAACAGTAGAGGCGGCGCAACTATAACGACATGTGAATAATTCCCGCCCACTCTAAAGCGATACTAAACTGCAGTGGAAACGCAAGCCGAGCCGTGCCGTGCCGTACTGAGCCGTGCCGAGTCGTACCACGCAGTGGAAAAGCACCATATGTGGCCTTCGGCATGATAGTTGTCGTTCTGTTAAACAGGTCCACCATAGATACACATCCCTCCACTTCAGGCTTTCTTTATAATCGTGAAGAACGAAGGAAATATTAATTTAATTCCTTTCAAACATGTTTGCAACCTAAAAATATTCATGTCACCCATGTCATATGGGTGTAAATCCATTGTCAATCCATTATTATGATACTTGGGCCATGATCTGATACGTAGTCTTTTCTTTTGTGATACATGAAGAATTGATATACACAGCAATAAATAAGTCTTTAATTATACTGCATTAATGTGGCATCACTTAGAAATGCATGTTTTAGATAAAACTTCTCTGTGATGCCATAAAGTGAACACACATGCTCACCTAAATGTGGTCAAGACGTGAATCTGTTCAGATCCTTTTATTAGCACCAATGGAATGAAAATGTATTTTTCCAACATTGATTGTTTATGTACTTTCTAAGGTGTGCATCACAATTACTATTGCTCATACTTGTGGTTACAGATTTGATAAACCCAAAATCATAAGTGTTAGGCTTCAGCACATTCTTCATCTTGCAACATTTGTTCTACAGGCTTGAAACATGAATCACTGGTGTTGTACATAAGAGATTCAAACTTGTGATTTTCTCCTTTTTTCAATAAAATGGGTGCCAAATTAGATTGAAAAAGGCACTAGAGCCGTGTCTTCGGATTAGAATGTAATAATTGGAAATTTCATGGTTATATATTATTATTACCCCCTAAAGCCAAAGTATACTTCACTTTTTATGCGTACACGAGGGACAGCGTACAGTGTGCGTGACGCGAATTTCGTCATCAGAATAGTACGCGCACCACACAATTTTTGTACTTTGTACGTGCAGGTCACACATGCGCATTGAAGTTATTTAGCCGTATTTAGTTTTTCCACAAGGTGGCAACACTCTCCCGTGCCGTTGTTTTCACAGTAGAAAACGAAACTAAAGAGACTGAACAACAACAATAAAATAGTGGAGACTGCAACAGCAACCAACCCTCTACGGACACCTTGGCAACTGAATCGCCATTGGCTAGTATATTTTTTTTGTTTACTCGCCAGACTGAAATACTATACTATATATATATATATATGTATGTATGTATGTGTTATGCCATTTTACAAACATATATGTTTGTAAAATGGTACAGCTTTTTAAATATCTGAAAGTACACTCTTAATATCAGTCAGTCAAGCATTATAATATGATAATCAAGTATTATTTAATAATAGAAGTTTAGTAATTAGAATTAAAATTTGTTAACCATGAACTTAGGACTGGTGCTGGTGCTTTTTTTTGGTAATTCAGTGTTCCTGTAAAAAAAAAAAAAACGAACAATAATACTGATAAGATATTATTATTATTATACGAATTCTACAAATAAGCACAATATAAAAATGCACTAAGGATTAATGAGCTACTGGATTCATGAATATTAATCAGGTTGTGTGCGTTTTGCCGTTTGTGCATTAGTTCCGCCTACTACAGGAAAACCCGACAGTTCTTAAAAGCTGAAGAATTCCAAAGGAACTCCGTTATTTTTACAGGAAAATACAACAAAGTATATCGTTTACATGTAGCGCATCAATTCTGCATGTTATGTAAGACTCTCGCTCTCTCGCTCTCTCGCTCTCTCTCACTTTGCGCGTGTGAGAGAAAGTGTCAGCGAGTCGTGCGCCTTCACTAGAGTTTACGTTACGCCAAATACACAAACACGGGTGCGCTGCGCATCCATTCAAATGAACTGAAAAATATCACAGATCGCTTGACACAACAAAGTATATCGTTTACATGTAGCGCATCAATTCTGCATGTTATGTAAGACTCTCGCTCTCTCGCTCTCTCGCTCTCTCTCACTTTGCGCGTGTGAGAGAAAGTGTCAGCGAGTCGTGCGCCTTCACTAGAGTTTACGTTACGCCAAATACACAAACACGGGTGCGCTGCGCATCCATTCAAATGAACTGAAAAATATCACAGATCACTTGACAGAGAGTAAAACTCTGAAGCGCTCAGTCAGAGTGTTCTGAGTGAAAATATATCTGTGCTAATCATATACTCAGCCTCCAACTCATACACTGGCGAGTAAAATCTGAGAATTTATTAGCCATTGGCTAATATTAGACCTCATTTAGTCGCGCAGAGTGAAGATTTAGTCGCATATGCGAGTGATTTACTCGCAATGTAGAGGGTTGGCAACAGATACTCACATTGACAAGCGTTTGTGAGCGAGAGGGTATGAAACATCTCAGCTTTGGTTTATAAAAGAGTTCAAAAATATTTATCAATCATAACTTAACGGGGAAAAATAGAGTAGACACTGGATATAGATGAAGCTTTCTAGAGCACATATGTCGACCGCTCGCCTTCGCGCACAACATCAAATGGAGTAGCTATACTTCGAAAAACTACACTTTCGACTGTACGCATACGCTAGCGTACGCATACAAAAACGAAGTATACTTTGGGGTTAAGGCCACCTGGTTGAGAACCACTGCTCTAGCATCATGGAGGCAATACAGTGTCAGCTGACCAAAACTGAAGCTTTATTCAGCAGGACACCTCTAATTGCTTCTGAAAAAAATTAACTAGCTCTTCTTTACCTCTGATTGGGGAAATTTTATCTGTCCACACCTGTTTTTAAGGAAAAACTGGTGTTGTGCCATAGGCACAACAAGAGGCCCTCATCCCAGAGAGAGAGAAGGTGGCGGGGGTGGGGAAGAGTGAAAGAAAGTTGAGTCCAGTGTAGAAGATAGTGTGCAAGATAATGGATGCCAATGCACAGGCAGGAAAAGAAGCATGTGTACTTTGTCAAAGATTTATATACCAGTCAGTCATTACAGTGATGGCTTTAGCGTACAGGAGAAGAGGCCAACAGGAAAGTCAAGTTGTCCTGTACATGTATAGCACACTAGAGTAAAAAATGCATCAGCCACATAGCCAAAGAAAATCTCATTCCATCATGCTGTTTTCCACATCACTGGGGCCAAAAACAACCTGTCAAATGAATACACAAATGTGACCCTGGAGCACAAAACCAGTCATAAGTAGCACAGGTATATTTGTAGCAATAGCCAACAATACATTGTATGGGTCAAAATTAGTGATTTTTATTTTATGCCAAAATCATTAGGATATTAAGTAAAGATCATGTTCCATGGAGATATTTTGTAAATTTACTACCGTACATTTTTCAAAACAAATTTTTGATTAGTAATATGCATTGCTAAGAACTTCATTTGGACAACTTTAAAGGTGATTTTTCTCAATATTTTGATTTTTTGCACCCTCAGATTCCAGATTTTCAAATAGTTGTATCTTAGCCAAATATTGTCCTATCCTAACAAACCACACATCAATGGAAAGCTTATTTATTCGGCTTTCAGATGATGTATAAATCTCAATAAAAAAAATTTTGACACTTATGACTGTTTTTGTGGTCCAGGGTCACAAATGATAAGTAAAGAAAGCAAATTATGATCAGTCCAAAATATGTGTGCAGTCCAATTATACATATTCATTATGCTCACCTTAACTTTTTTATTAATTTGTTGGTCTGTAACAATGGTGTTGTTACAGTGTTTCACAGACCAAGAAGAAACTGATACGGCGGAACAACAACAGGAAACTGCAATGACACAACTCTGGTTTAAACCGAGACAAAGACATTTTTATCAGTCATAACTTCTGAAGAGAAATAGTGTAGACACTGAACCCTTGCTATCAAACAGAGCAGGGCCGTGCACAGACCTTTTGAGGGGCATGTGCTGAAACTGAAAAAGGGCACCCCCCCTTTATGACAAATGAAATAACGCAAAATAATAGTCTCAAAAGCTTTAGATTTATTCACTATTAATAACAACCATTATGTATGTATATATATATATATATATATA
>NW_015549579.1:377769-380816 GCF_001515605.1 Sinocyclocheilus anshuiensis
TAGAAAAACGAGTGATTTATACACTTTTTAATGTTATATTTTGTAATATTGGCGTTGTTTTATTTTTGTACTACTCATTTTTTCTTATCCAATATTTTGAAGATATAAAAAAAAAAAACACCATCACCAAAAAAAGGGCACTTCGGAGTGTAAGGGCAAAAAGGGCATGTGCTCTGCACAGGTTGAGCCCTACCTGTGCACGTGCCTGAAACAGAGTGTACTTTAAAAAAGGCTACACATATACCATGCGTTCACGTTAAAAATGAAGTTTACTTTGGTCTTAACAGTTACATAATAGGAATAGGATTTTACCAGGAAAAGGTAAAATCTGCTAACAATGTCCACATAGTTCCTGGATCCACCAGCCCCTGCAAATATAGTTGTACTACACTTTGTGCCTGTAAAAATTTGAGGTAATTGAACAGGGACATCGCAGGGAATCTTGGCTGGTAAGTTTCCTCCCACCACCTCTCTATTGCTTCCTGCTAATTCCCATCACTCCGAAAAGCTGCTTCCCAAAAAGTGCTTCCATAGGGCCTTTCGCACTGCTTTAGTTCCAGAACTAAATGTACAGTACTAAAGTACTCTCACCCAAGAATCACATGCATTCAAACTCAGAATTACATTTATTTTAACTAAAAAAAGACAAGTAAATAGTAAGTAATAAAATAAGAACAAATAAATAAATGACAAGCAATAGCACATACGATAACAAGATACAAATTAAATTAACAGTACTTAAATTTTTTCAGGTAGGTCTAAATAATATATAGGTTCTGAATTACTACAGTAACTGAATAATCTATTCAACTGTAAAATAACACTAGACAGTCTTCACTGTATAAATGGAAAGTAATGACAAACAGCAGCAGGTTTATTTAGGCTGCTGTCTCTTTAAGACCTCATGCACGGATCTAATATACTGCTACACAGGGCTCTACGCTTACTTTTATTTTTAGGAGCACCTTCTGATCAATCTAAAATTCTGATCAAAAATTTGCCTTCCTAATATGAGGTAATATTTGAATTCTTAAAGTGATTTGAAAAGGTTCCCGCGGTGCGAAAGGCCCTCATGTGACCCCTGTACACACTAGCGCAGTTGTAGCATCTGGTCCACAAAGAGGGGACCCGCTTTCACGAGCAGGTAACTCGAGTGGAATCACGACTCTAGATTTACACACAGCTGCTGCCGCTGTATAGCCGAGTGAGATATAATTAGCGTTTGATCTAGCCTTTGGTAAAGTCATTAGGTTGCAGCAAGGCGGTCTAGCAGGGTTTCAAAAGGAATACTCTACCTGACACTGAGCTTCACTCCGAGGAAGGTGGAGAATTTGCTTGGGTGATATGGATTAAGACCTCATGCACGGATCTAATATACTGCTACACAGGGCTCTACGCTTACTTTTATTTTTAGGAGCACCTTCTGATCAATCTAAAATTCTGATCAAAAATTTGCCTTCCTAATATGAGGTAATATTTGAATTCTTAAAGTGATTTACAGGGGCATTTTTTTTACCTTTGTAATGGCATTTGTCTAATTTTTAAAAAGTATGTAATCTACTGTCAATTTCAAAAAATTATATTTATAAGCTTTTAAAAATTTCTAATTAAAACAATATAATAAGAAGTAGAATGAGAAGAATGTTACCAATCATATAAAATTAGTATTAATAAAAACTTAATTTGTACTTCGTAAAATTTTGACTATAGAAATATTAAATGATTTAAATAACTGAAATTATACTTTAAAAATGAAACTAAAACTGCCAGCAGGTGGCAGCAAGTCATTGATTTTATCACTGAATCATTGAGTCAATTGATTTGTTTGAACAGCTGATTCATTCAGGAATGAAGCAAGTGACTGTCTTTATGAATTGCTAATTGAAACATTGACTCATTAGATTAGTTCAAAAACGCACTTTCATAAAAGAAACACCGCTGTGTTTGCTTGGAGATGCGCAGCAGCTCAGCTGTGACTTTGTTTGGAACTATTTAATAGAGCAAAATCAGGCAGTAGTGTTATAGTCAGACAACGTAAGTCACTTAATATTAATTTCCTGTTTATTGAACTGTTAGTTGTATTAAATTAGTATCACATTTGCAAACTCCCTTAATTTTTAAAAGCTGTCACTCTCCTTAGTTTATCGTGATCTGTGGGCGCAAACGGTCTATAATAGAGTACGCGAGTGAGTTCTGTTTCACTTTAAATAAGCAAGACTCAAGCACGTGCAAATGATGCATTCAGTCATCTACTGTCATGGCGTTATAAGCGCGGAACCTGAGGGAATGAGTAGAATTATACGCAATAAAATCCCGAGCCGAAATTAAAGTCCTGCTCTGTGTTGTGCATGATGCAAGCGGCGTCACTGAGAAGCTGCAGCCGTGGCGGGGATGATTTTTGGTGTGGCGGCCCGCCACGGCAGAATGAATGTAGCAGAAACACTGGACAAGCAATCCATCAGCAGGCTGTCAGGACAGAGGAAGCCGAAAGCAGGACTGAATTGTAATTTTGGGGGTGATCTTATACTTAAACTTGCAGTTTCTGCAAGTCTCTGCAAGTATCCTTGTAAACACAGTTGTTTATGGTTTAGGTGAAGGTAAACAATTGAGAAAGAAAATGGATGTGTAACAGTATATTGGTTCACAGCAGTTTAATGTTCCTGCTTTCTGTCATGAATGTTAATCAAACAACAAAACACACAAAGAAAAATCACTTTTGTAGATTTAACACAGATTTATTAGATTTAATTTATACAGTGTTATTTTACTTTTGATTATTCAATTTCTGTACCTGAATACTGTTTGTTAGACTTACCTGAAAAAATATATAAAGCACCGTTTATTTCATTTTTATCTTTGTTCTATTATATTTATCTATGCTTGTAATTTGTTTATTTTCTATGCTGATTAACTCGCCTACAAAAACACCCCAATCATTGATTTTTTTTTTCCAAATAGAGCCAAGTCATCTAGTGATTTTTTTAAATTTAATTTATATATATATATATATATATATATATATATATCGCAGAAAAACAAAATATCGC
>NW_015549579.1:381129-387668 GCF_001515605.1 Sinocyclocheilus anshuiensis
TCATGCAGCCCTCGTTTCCGCCAATAAATATTTGTAAATATTTGTGTCTCACAATTTTGGGTTTTTCTCACAATTGCAAAAGATACAAACTCGCAATTCTGATGTTTTTTTCTCTCAGAATTGTAGGATACAAACTCGCAATTCTGACAATTCTGACTTTTGATATTATACCGATACTTCATCATCAATATCGATACGATACTTCTAAACTGAACTTTTCAATTATGAAATTTTGCTATTAAATTACTAAGAGTAAAATGCATAATGATACCCACTTACCTTTACATTTGAAATGCATTTTAACATTCAGTATGCCTTAACTGCATGGTTAAAATGTTTACCATCTACAAATACTATAGTTGAACTATGGTCACTTTAGTAAAACCATATGGTTCATTTTCATTAGGGACTGCCATTCCCAAAAACATCAATGCTTTCTTAATATGATACTTTTGGGAAATGCAGCCCTGTTTTAATGCACTGTCAGAAGTGAGTGAACGCTCTCTCTGTGATTGATTGCTTCTTGTCTTGCAACATTTGCTTGTGTTCAGATGAGCAGGAAATAGTTCTTTCCTACACAATTATTCGCTAACATATATTTTATTTGTCCAATTCAATGCATGCATTACTTTTTTTTGTTAAATAAACAAAACCACTGGTAAATAAAACACACCTTGGTATCAATATTTTTTATTTGAGTATCGATACTTTCGATAATCGCATCTGTATCGATATATCCAGGGGTGCACATAAGAGGTCCACATGCGAGACCAAAATAAGAAATGCGTTGTGTAAATTAGTTCAGACTGTGTGTTTGTGTACCGACATGGTTGACAGCTGTTAATGCACAATTACCATTTTAGATAGACAAAATGTGCTGTATAAGATTTCTATTCAAACTGAAAGCAGACATCTAAGCTAGCATTTTCAAAGCACAATGCAAAACTGTGACATTTCATTCACTGACGCTCTACAATCGGCAGCGTTAAACCCGGAACTTGGAAGCGCATATACTTACTTGCCGGCAACCCGCCAAAATAAAAGCTTGCTGATTTTAAGTTTGAAAATGAAATATTGTAATAATTCAAATTAAAAATAATAATTAAGGTTCAAATAATAATAATAATAATAATAATAGCATTTTATTTAAGTTTACTATAAAATAATTGTATTTGTATTTAATACTCCCTTTTTATTTTAAAATAAAATAGTATTATCACGCTTTATTATTTAGTTTATTATTTTATTTAAAAAATAAAGTGCAATAATATTATCACTATTATTAATTTATTTTTTATAGTTATATTTGATGGGTCACACCATGTGCCGTGTGAGGACCAAAGCAAATCTCCAGGTTCTCATATAAAAACCAGGCTGAAAAACGTATGTGCACCCTTGGATATATCGATACTTCAGGATCGATACGCCCATCCCTAGTCAGAATTGCAAGATATAAACTCGCAGTTGTGACTTTTTTTCCTCAGAATTGCATGATATAAACTTGCAGTTGTGAGAAAAAGGTCAGAATTGTAAGAGAAACTCACAATTCTGAGATCAGTCTTTTCCCCCCTCAGAACTGGACTTTATAACTCGCAATTGTGAGTTTATTTCTCACAATTTTGAGAAAAGCCAGAATTGACAGATATAAACTCGGAATTGCGAGGGTGTATTTGTCAAGGTTCTGCCTTCTGATGGATATGGAAGCCCGTTTCCGCCACTGAATAAATAAAAAGTTAATTGTGACTTTTTATCTCATAATTCTGACTTTTTCTCAGAATTGCGAGATAAAAATCTGAGTTGCGAGAAAAAAAAAATCTGAATTGCCAGATACAAACTCGCATTTGCGAGAAAAAAATCAGAATTGCGAGATACAAAAATTCGCATTTGTGAGAAAAAGTCAGAATTGTGAGACAAAGTTGGAATTACCTTTTTTTTTTTTTTTTTTTTTGTTCAGTGGCTTCCATATCTATCCTTGACAAAAACACCATGTAAGCAGCTAAAGCACAGCACGTCAACAGTTTAATTTGAGTTAAATTAATAAATCAAATTTAATAGATCAATTTGTTGGTTGTTGGATGCTTGTGACCTCAAATGTGTCTAATGTGTGGTCCTTAAAACCATACATTAAAATATTCTGTTTTTAGTTTTTTGTCTCTTGTCAAGAGTTATATGTTCTGGGTTTGAGTGTGCTTATATAATGTAGGCTTATATGTGATAAACACATCTCCCTGTTACATGATACTGTAAACATTTATAGTCTTGGCAGTTGACCAATGTAACTGTTTATGAGCTCTATATTGTAGAGTGGTTTTAGTGTAAGCGTGCCCTTTTCCTTTCACATACACTGATTAAATCTCACTGCTTCCTTTTCACACTTGTTGAATTGACTGTTAAATTTTATTTTATTTAGAGGAACACATTTACAATTTGGATCAACCTGCATGTCAGTATACACACACACACGCACACTTCCAAGCACGTTTTTCTCAATTTCCAACTTCTTTGATGCCCAAATATCTTAATGTTTATATCTAGTCATAGTCTTCATAAAGACATTTTCGAAGATGATTATCATTACTGATAATGATTGTCATTTGTTAGCTCTCTTGAGGGTTAGAATAATTCACATGCAATGTACTTCACAATCGCTCACTCAATAGATTGGACTACAAATCAGTTAATTTCACACAATTTCTCGTTTTCATTCACAGGTGCTGCGTTTTTTCTGCGACAGCTGCGCCGTGCCGATTTGTAGAGAGTGCAGCTTGGGCAGACATGCGGGTCACAGTTTCACCTACCTGCAGGAAGCACTGCAGGACTCCAGAGCGCTGACCATCCAGCTGCTCGCAGACGCACAGCAGGGCAGACAGGCTGTACAGGTTAGTGAACAACTGCAATCTCTCATAAACAGACATCAGCACAAACACCTGCTGGGTATTAGGGTTGAAACGACATTATCGACATTAAAAAATCGTCGACAATAAAAAATTGTCTACAAATATTTGTTGTCGAGTAGTCGTTTGATCTCATATGACCTAATGCAGTGTTTCCCAACCGGGGTGCCGTGTAAAAAAAATCATTATTTAATATTTTTAAATTGGTAAAATGTTCAAAAAAGCATCTATTATATAATATCCATTTCTGATGTCGCCAATAATTAGAGATGCACCGAAATTCCGGCTTCAGAAAATGAGTTCACCGCTCAGGTTTCACTTTCACGTGGTGTGACGCTCTGCATATTATCCCGCTCTATGCGTGTGCGCTCCGCTCAGCGCTCCACTCATTTACCGTTCATTAAAGCCCTGCACGGGCCTCAAATTTAGGCCGTAGCCCGGCCCATGTCTGACAGCTTATAAGAATTGCCGGCCCGAGCCCATCTTTTTTCCCCCTTCTCCCAAAACAGCTTATACTACGGTTTCAGCTATTAAAATAGTTCAGTTTTGTATGCAATGGCAAAGTTATTATATTTAGTTTAAGTTTTTTTTTATTAAGTTGATTTAGAAAAACGTTTGGAGCATTTTTTTTTGTTCGTTAAATATACGTTTTTGTTTTTTAAAGTAAACAGCGGCCAGCGGCAGACAGTGAGCCTATGTTTGATCAATTTAGCCTTCTCAAATCATCACGACTTACCTAAAATAAAATCTATAGATATAAAACAGTTCAAGCATATAACAATGTTTAAACATTAAACCTAGATAAATGTGCGCTATATCCAATAGTTTGCGCGGAGAGTGGAAGCTGAAGCGCGCTTTGCAGGACATGGAGGCGCCAGCGCAATCACTTGCATTTTTTTTCAGTGGATACACCGTCATTTTTGCTCGTAAAGGTAAGAGTAATACATCGTTCATAACTGTAAAGGGTCTACTTTTATTTGTGTGGACTCACAATATCAACAAAGCGTTGTGCTTTTATAAAATAAAGAAATCAAACATGATGCGCTTTCTGCCGTCTCGGTCTTGAACAGGAGGCTTCAACAAAAATGAACCAAAACTCAGCGAATACATGTCTCACAGACATGATAAATATATCTATAGAAAGCTTTAAATTACTACTTAACGAAATAAAACAAATCAAAAACAAAAACTCTTTCATTATAATCATAATCCATAAAATGGTATATGGGCAACTCTGGTAACGCCGGCCACTCATTCATTGATCTGCTAACCGCTATATTATGCTCACGTGTTCTGATAATAATAGCTTTCTAGGACTAAACATTATTTGGATAATTGGTAAAAAAAAAAAAAAGAAATCTCTTAATAGCCCAACTGTTAGACCTACCTGAAAAACTAAAATATTTTCATTTTTAGGCCTATTGTTATTTTTTATTTGTGCTATCATTAGTAATTTCTTCATTTGTTCTTATTTAATTACTGACTGCTTACTTGTCATTTTTAATTCAATTCAAAGTTTGAAATCAAGCTATCTCGTGCTACTGCAACAAAATTACCCCACTGTAAAATCAAAAATACACTGAGTGAGCAAAAATATGTGAGATTTTAAAACGCATCTGATTACAGCGATGTGGATGTTTGCACGAGCTCTGCAGTTCAGTACTCCAGTAAAGTCCAGTCAAGTCACCTTTATTTATTTAGTACTTTATGCAATAGAGAGCCTTAAATCAAGCAGCTTTACAGTATTAAACATGAAAAACTAGAGTCCGTGTCGCTTTCAGTTAGAATTACAACTTGATTTTCTATTATAACATAGCTCTCCAGTGTGGAGCTAGCTAATTATAAAATCTTTTTATTAGTGGGGAAAAAACTTTTAATTAAAGTAATAGTTTGGTTTGCAGAGATCAAAGCTTGATCTAGCTCAGGACTGTTTTGGTTATCATAACCCTATAAAGTATTTTAAGAGAGATTGTTGTGAATAAAATAGTTTATCCAAAAATAAAACGTCTTCTCACTTAACCTTGATGTTGGTTCTTATCCATATGACTTACAAAAAGAGATTTTAGGCAGAATGATGTGTCATTCAGCTACTTTCTCATATAGCTAATTAAATGGTGAATAAGAGTTTCTCTGCCATCTCATTTTGTGTGCCAAAATATTTATTTGTATAAATTGTTTAATTGTAATTAAATAATATGACTTTCAAAAGCTGCAGTGATTACCTTAATTTATTTGTTAGAATATGTATAACTCAGTATTTTAACTAACTGTGAAAGATGAATAATCAAAAAATGTCTACTGATTAATCAGCGAGATAATCGATGATTAGTCGACTAATCGTTCCAGTAATCGTTAGATTAATCGATCATCAAAATAATAATTTGTTGCAGCCCTACTGGGTATTTTAACAGATATTTCTTTATTTATCCTTCCAGCTGTTTTACTTGAACCTCAGTGTGTTTTACCAGGTGCAACAAGAATTCCACTCACTTTATTTTTCTTACTCTGAATACCAAAAGTAATAAACACGGGCAATAAATAGATTAACAAATAGAATTCATTGGTTGATGTTTACTGTGGTGTCTTTACAGTCCCGTCATTGTCAATGCTTCAGTGTCATGTTGAGCTGTTGTCTTTGGTTTAATATAATCATAAATTTGGGGTCTTTTTTTTTCTTTTTTTGAACGATGAAACTTTGGTTCAACAACAAGGCATTACATTGATTAAAGGTATAGTTCACCCAAAAATGAAAATTCTGTCATTAATTACTTACCCTCATGTCGTTCCTAACCTGTAAGACCTTGGTTCATCTTCAGAACACAAATTAAGATATTTTTGATGAATTCTGAGATCTCTCTGACCCTCCCATAGACAGCAAGGATCCTTACACGATCAATGCTCAGAAACGTAGCAAGGAGATCGTTATCGAAGCAAAACTTATGGACTGCAGCAATGTCAATAATCCATGTGACATCAGTGGTTCAACCGTGATTTTATGAAGCTACGAGAATACTTTGTGTGCGCAAAGAAAACAAAAATAATGACTTTATTCAACAGTTTTTCTCCTCCGCCTCACCCTATAGTGCCATTTTGGAGAGTATCACATACAGTGGTGTGAAAAAGTTTTTGCCCCCTTCCTGTTTTTTTAATTGTTTGCATATTTGTCACACTTAAAAGATTCAGATCATCAAACAAATTTTAATATTACACAAAGATAACCTGAGTAAATACAAACTGCAGTTTTTAAATTATGATTTCATTTATTAAGGGAAAAAAGCTGTCCAAACCTGCCTGGCACTACGTTGCATTATCTTTGCGTAATATTAAAATTGGTTTGATGATCTGAATATTTTAAGTGTGACAAATATGCAAACAATTAAAAAAAACAGGACGGGGGCAAAAACTTTTTCACACCACTGTACGTAAACAACGTATGTACACGGATATGTTGTTTATGTTGTTTACACTTTTATCTGAATGTAAACCGCGTATCTGCGTACATACGTTGCATACGTTGTTTACATATGTGATATTCTCCAAAATGGCGCTAGGGTGACGTGGAGGAGACGAACTGTTGAATAAAGTCATAATTTTTTTTCTTTGCGCACAAAAAGTATTCTTGTAGCTTCGTAAAATTACGGTTGA
>NW_015549579.1:388252-407497 GCF_001515605.1 Sinocyclocheilus anshuiensis
ATTTTCATTTTTGGGTCTGTCAAATAAATGCTGTTCTTTTGAACTTTTTATTTATCAAAGAATCCTAAAAAATCCTGAGCACCGTTTTCACAAAATTAAGCACAAATGTTTTGAACACTTGATAATTAGTAATAATTATTTAAAGCTGCAGTCCATAAGTTTTGCTTCTTTGTCGCCATCTCGGTTTGAAAACCTGCAATTACAGCTGTTTGCAGAATTATCTTCCTTGCGTGGGTTGTGCGCCGGCACGGCTCCAGTGCGGACGAATCTAATGTTTTGAGGAGTGTGTGTGTGTGGCAGTCAGTCACCGCACCAGTGTGAGTTACTGTACACCAGTTACTGTACTTCAGAATCACAGATTCTAGCCTACGTCTTGGAATATATGACCCAAATAAGAATTTTCACAGGATATTGTCATCTGAACATGTAACAAGTCTGCCACATTTGTTCTGACCAACTGAGGAAAAAAGCATTACAATAAATCACGCTACCAATGGTGATTTAATCTAAAGATCGGTTAGCTCATATTACATCAAACCATGCAAATTATTATTATTGTTATACTTTATTCTCAAATTATTAATGTTAACAACATCAGCATTGCCTATAGTGTGTATTAGTGTGTAGATTTCAATTTCTGTACAGTCTAATCTCTAATTGTCATACCATTCAAATTTCATATTAAGAAATTATTTTAACCCAAAAAGTAAATTATGCTCCCTTCGAACTGGTTGTCTTTAAAATACAAATCTTGTGTAATCCCAGGCTATCTGTAATCAGAAGCACATTTAAAACTGGAATATAATTTAATTTCATTCACATGTGTTTCATAAACACATAATCCTTTATGGATTACAATCCGCCATCAAAATGATAAATTTAATTATTCCAGCTGCTGTGATAAAACGCTATAAACGATCCTCTACCTGCAGGATCCTCAGATGCGATAGCCTAGCCGGGACAACTTCTTTATGTTTACAGACGTGGCGTAATGATGCAGCAGCATGCGGATAATTTTTAACCAAAAAAAGTTATGGACTGCAGCTTTAAGTAATAATTAATAGTTCAACACAATTCATATGTAATGTTTCTGGAGCACCAAGTCAGAATATTAGATTTATTTTTGGCGTTTTTGCCTTCATGATAGGACAGTTTAGATCAGGTCTAGACAGGAAGCCGAGAGGGAGAGGGGGGCAGGATCATGAAACGTACTCGAGCCGGAATTCGAACTCGGGACGCCTGTAACGCAACGCTGTATGTTGGCACGCAGCCCACGAGGGCTGATTTCTAAAGGATCATGTGACACTGAAGACTGGAGTTTTGCCATCACAGAAATAAATTGTTTTAGAATATTAAAATAGAAAACAGTTATTTTAAATTGTAACTATTTCACAAAATATTCCTTTATTTTATGCAAGAGATTTGTTGTTTAAAAAATAATCGTTAAACCAAACTTTTGTACTGCATTGTATGCTGTTATTATGTTCTAATGAGAAAAATTACAAAACAGTCCTAGGCTTCAGTAGCTCTTTATCTACTATTGACCCTTAAAGGAATATTCCAGATCAATACAACTTAAGCTCTTTTGACGGCATCTGTGGCATGTTGTGATTACTACAATCAATTTTGTCTCTATTTTTTTTACTTTATTTTTCCTTTACAGCAGTGCATTTACAATAAAAACCAGAATAAATGTTCAAAATAAACAATAAAAAATTAAATTTGAGTAATTCATCCATCTGGAAAGGTGGTTCCAATACTTAAAAGTTTGTGTAAATTTACTGAGCGATAAACTTGTTTTTCAAATATAACTTAAGTGCATTAATAGTAAAGCAAGTTATTTATGCGATTTCGGACAGTTGCAACTACATGACTGTGAGTGAGGGTCCTTCCCTTTGCTTTGTGGAAGTAAAGGAGTTTTTAAAAGGGGCTGTAGAATCAAGCTGACTTTCCATTAGCATCACTGTGCATGCCACCCCCACTCAGTCTGAATGAAGAGAATAGAAGAGAGGGAGGAGCACTGGCCCAGTGCTCGGTTACTGCCTCTATTCAGCGTCCTGATGGCCGTAGCAGGGCGGATCATTAGTCACACACAGAGGAAATGTTTCTATTTCTCTGTCGCTCTTCAAAGAGGCTCTACGGGTGAGGGGTGGGGGAGAGAACAGCACCCATTAGGGCTGTTCAAATCCATCCTTCTCCAGTGACATGGAGTCGGTTGGCAAGGAAGGCACTGGGGGAAAAAAATGAATTCTAATGGCAGTTTAAACCCCTCAGCTTTTCAAATGTGCTGGTTACATTTAAATAAGCCCCCAACTGTCTTGCCACATTTGATTTTCTTTTCTCTTTTTACATTTGTGTCCTTAAGGTATAAATGGACAGTTGGAAAACATTCCCCATGTCCTTTGATAATGTGTAATCTAATAAAAAAAGAAAATTGTCATTTACATATGCTGAAAATTTTCATTTTATTCATCCCATTCATCAATTTTGCATTTTGTTGCAGTATACGTTTGGTAAGTAATGTGCTAATATTCCGTTCCAAACATAATCCATGCGTTTACATGGCAATTATCTAAACCTGTCCAGTCCTAAAGCTTCATCAGCTACACGGCATCATCTGAAAGAGCCTGACCTGCATTTCCATGCGCCTGATTTGTTGCTTGTTCTAGTGTCTCTAATCCTGTTACTGGATGGTGTAAATGGGAAGCCTCTAAACATTTATAGGTTTGAAAGCACATGCAGGGTTTTAACAATGGCTTCAGCCTGGGGCTGTAATCTCTATTCTGGAAGCACGCTGCCCATGAAGGGCCTGCTCCATAACCAGCCCCTGACAGCTTAGTCTTTCTTAGCGCTGCATAATCTCATTTGCTGGATTTTAGCCTGTCATTTTGCAGCTGCTTATTCCGGTTCTCCGCATTCCTGTGGCTGACTCTTGATTGTTTTGCGCTTTTGTGATTGACATCTCAATCTCAGAATGGTGGTTCAATCTCAGAATTAGTTAGAGGACATTTGTAAATATGGAAAAGGGATAGAACCTTAACAGTGCAAAGTATCAATCAAATAAAAAAAAAATGTTGTGAAATAAAAAAAAAATAAAAATAAATAAAAATAAATAAATAAAAAAAAATAAAATTTGTTAAGATAGGACAATATTTGGCCGAGATGCAACTATTTGAAAATCTGGAATTTTAGGGTGCAAAAAAAATCAAAATATTAAGAAAATCACCTTTAAAGATGTCTAAATGAAGTCCTTAGCAATGCATATTACTAATCAAAAATTAAGTTTTGATATATTTATTGTAGGAAATTTACAAAATGTCTTCATGGAGCATGATCTATACTTTATCCTAATGATTTTTGGCATAAAAGAAAAATCGACAGTTTTGACCCACACAATGTATTTTTGGCTATTGCTACAAATATATCCGTGTTACTTAAGACTGGTTTTGTGGTCCAGGGTCACATATGTGTGTGTACTGTGTATATTTATTATGTATATATAAATCCACACACATGCATGTATGCATCTAAGAAAAATGTTGTTTACATATTAAATATATTTATATATAATATAAATTATATGAATATAAAAAGACATGTAAATATTTTCTAAATATATACTGTATGTGTGTGTCTTCATATATACATAATAAATATACACAGTACACACACACATATTATGTACACAAAAAAAAACTTTTATTTTGTATGCGATTAATCGTGATTGTTGCCCAGAACTAATTTATACAATTGATTATTAACCAGTGGGAAAGAAATGCAAATTTAAAAAATAATAGGCTGTACCACAAGTACATACTAACAAAAAGTAACCATTTAAGGGACTCTATATAGTTTTTAAATATTTAGATCAGACAATATAATGTATATAATGTAGCAGCATTTAGCGAACAAAGAGATTTCAGTGAAGGGACTCAAATTAATTGGTGATTTATAAATAATTGATCTGGGCAAAGTTACATTTGTGACTGAAAAGCCTGGAAAATTGGATTGTTGATCGATTTTGCATTGTTGTAAATGCACTAAAGATTTTATTTATGTTATAGGTTGAAGAGCCCCAGACCCTTTGAACTTTAAATTTGGCTCAGGTTAGGTAATCTGCTCCACACTAAATAGCACATCAATAGCATTCTTTCCCACACCTTTTTTTCTTTTAATGGATAAACCCCTTGACCCAGGTCATGAGACTAACAAGTCCTTTATTTCCTCTCATTGTGTCATTTATCATCCGTAATCTTTGAAATGTGACACAAGTGTGGCGCTAATGGTGAAAAAAAAAAAAAAAGATACTTCCAAGTTAAGAGGGCACAGCTGAGTTTTGAGCTTTCAGGACCACTTAAATAGATTAAAGTGGAATCTGTGAAAGCACAATTTAATTTAGATGTATATTACAATTCTGATTGTTAGATTAGTGGGCGGTTTAGATGTCAGCTGACATGCATAGGTAGGGCTGTGTACAAATCGCTGTTTAAGCAAATGTTAGAGGTCATTGTACCCAAGATAGACCTTTTATCTCTCTTTTGTGTAACATCACAAAGGAAGCCCTCATGCTTTCTTGGATCCTTTCAAATTATTATTAAATTAAATTATAAATATTAATATTTAGACTTTCTAGCAGTAGTTTTATATTCTTTTTTTTTATCCTGCAATTTAAAACTAAAAATGTATTAGTAGCCACTGGCTCCTAAAATTGTGTACTAGAAGTGAAATTACTTAAGTTGTCCAGATCCAAATTTAATTGTCACAATAAATTAGGGCTGCACGATATTAGAAAGAATTGACATTGTGATATCCTTTTTTTTTTCTGCGCTATATATTGCAATGTGTAGAAAGATAGGAATGTCTTGAATTCAAGACATCAGATGTCTTGAATTGTTTAAAAATTAAATAATAATTCTACAACAATTGGGGTGATTTTGTAGGCATCTTCGTAGAACATAAATATAATAAAAAAATAATAATTAAAACCCTGAAAAATGACTTTTTAATTTTTGCCTTATTTTGGGTTGTTTAACACACTATTTGACTCCTCTTATTCACTATCAATTCAGGCAAATAAAGGATCTAATATGTTATGATATTAATAATGAATGTTGCTTCTTACCCTAAAATAAGGGAGCTAATTTGTAAATGAAACCTGCATCTGCGCAGGATGGATTTTTCAGTACCGCTCCTGCAGGATTCTGTCCCGCTTCCGCCCCCGCACCACTCTTGCAGAAATGTTATCTCGTCCCACTCCCGCCCGCTACATTCATGTTTTGTCCCACTCCCGCCCACAAAAGCCCACATAAAAGTAATATAGATTTTTTTTTCACTACATCAATTAAATTGACATAAAATTGTTCTGTAATATCTCGTAAGTTCTCGTAACATCCCAGCAAAAATGCTCCCGATAAAATATTTGTTATTTAGACTAAGCAACATTCACAAACCACTGTTATTTTTTACAGAAAAGCGAAGCATAGACTGCTGGTCTCTAGTGCCATTATAACTGACGATGCGTTTCTTTTTGCGACCAAATCTTCCATTTCAGTGCTTTTCTCCCATTCCTCGCTCATTTCGCCATGCGCAGCAGAGACTGCATGTCAAAAACGTGAAGCAGCAAACGTGCACTTTAGTTTTTAAGAACCCTTAGATCAGAATTAATTACTTTATATCAGGCAAATATAGAACCATGCAAGTCCTGTATCGCACCTCCTGCAATGTGACTATTGTGCATGCGCACATTGCGATGTCGATGCTGAAACGATGTATCGTGCAGCCCTACAATAAATTATTATATACAATATACCATGACAACCTAAAGAACATAAACCCCGTTCAAACATGTTGATGGTAGGGCTGTGCAATTAACAATGCGATTGTCATGCGCATCTCGTCAGTAAAGCCGGTTCCATGATTAGTAGTAAATCTCCATCACCTGCTTTCAGGTGGAGCGGCATTTACTACACAGAGCCTTAGATCACTGACAAGCTACGCAATATCGCGTTCATTATCGCAGGCGATTCGATCTGCGATAATAGGGCCTTTCGCACCGCGGGAACATTTTCATAGTACCAGAACTAATTGTGGAACTACCCACTTTTTGACGTTGTGCGATTTTTGTACTGGACTGCCTTTTTCGAGAACCAAATTAGCTCCTACTCCGGAGCAGGGTCTAACCAGCACAACTGGTACTAATCGTGACGTAAGTAGACATTGATTGGCCAAACGCGTATGAAAACGCCCTCACCCCATGATTTAATGATTTAAAACGCTGTGTAAACATACTGTAAACATTGTGTCAACTTATTTCGCAAGTATGGAGAACAGCGATAGATGGACGGACGCTGAAGTGCAGGCACTTGTAGCAAATGTAGCACTGCCAGTTGTCGTTGGAGATTCTTAGTCCTCCTTTCCGTTCTTTCAATCGCTTTACGTATACGTCGACTTTCCATGTCCATTATTGTGAAACCAGCGAGACACAACAAAAACACAGCTCCGATCACAGCGTCCTCCATCCTCCTGTTGTTAATGTTGTTCTTCTTTGTTTCTGTTGTTGAACGCCGCACACAAGAATGCAACCCTTTAAATGGTACTGGGAAATAGTTCGCGCAAAATCTTCCCAGTACTTTAGTACTGTACATTTAGTTCTGGAACTAAAGCGGTGCGAAAGGCCCTAATGAACGTGATATTGCCTAATTGTCAGTGAAGTACGGCTCTGTGTAGTAAATGCCGTTCCATCTGAAAGCAGGTGATGGAGATTTACTACTAATCACGGAACCGGCTTTACTGACGAGATGCGCATGACAATCGCATGCGATTAATTGCACCGCCCTAGTTGATGGATGAATTGAATTAGACATTTAGGTTGAGAATCAACCAGCATAGTTCCTCATAACTTTTTAGTCTGTTTGCTTTGACGAAAACTGGTGAAGGTAGACAATCTAAAGTTGTAATCAACTAACAGCAAATTACCTGAAGAAATTAATGAATCCATAAATCACCACAAAGTTTTTGGTTCTCTTGCTACTGGGTTTAAATTGTTGCAGATTTGTATTTATGTCCTTCTGGTAAAGTTCAGCCACAGTCTGCGGCTCTGTAGCTGTTCATAGAAGCAACTATATTGCACAATTGTCTATTTTGTGCGCAGTCATAATGTTTTTTTTTTCCATTTCTAAGTGAACTGAAATGTCCTCACAAGACTGCATGTTGTCTAAGCCCTTTCTTTAAATTTTCTTTCAGCTGAGCATCGAGAAAGCCCAGGCCATTGCTGAACAGGTAGAGCTGAAGGCTAAGGTTGTTCAGTCAGAAGTAAAAACCATCACTCTTCGTCATAAGAAAGCTCTGGAGGAACGCGAGTGTGAGCTGCTCTGGAAGGTGAATGAAAGAACAAACATTAATTCATGGAGTAACAACTACCTTTTAAAAGTCTGTCTGCATATTTTAGTATGAAAAAGTCACTTTTTTGTAACATCTGGAACTCTTTTTGTTTCCTGCACAGGTGGAGAAGATTCGCCAGGTGAAGGCAAAATCATTTTACCTGCAGGTTGAGAAACTACACCAGAATCTCACCAAGCTGGATAGTACTATCTCCACAGTGACGCAGGTTCTAGAAGAGGGCCGTAGCATAGATGTCCTGCTAGCACGAGAGCACATGCTAAATCAGCTACAGGAGCTTAAATCCCTCCGCTGCATCCTACAGCCCCAAGAAGACGATCGCATCATGTTCACCCCTCCAGACCAGGCTCTTCTGATTGCCATCAAGTCCATGGGCCTCATCAGCAGCGGAGCCTTCGCCACAGCTTCCAAAGCTCATGGTGAAGGCCTCAAGAGAGCGCTGCAAGGAAAGCTAGCTTCCTTTACCGTCGTAGGGTATGATCATGATGGTGAGCCTCGCTTGTCCGGTGGTGACAGCGTCTCGGTTGTGCTTATGAGTCCAGATGGTAATCTGTCCAGCGCAGATGTTTCCGACCACCAAGATGGAACGTACACAGTCAGCTATCTGCCCAAGAGCGAGGGTGAGCATTTGCTCTCGGTGCTTATATGCAATCAGCACATTGAGGGAAGTCCTTTCAAAGTGATGGTCAAATCCGGTCGAAGTTACGGCGGTGTAGGCCTGCCCATTGCATCTTTCGGAGGAGAGGGTGATGGGGACGGGCAGCTGTGTCGGCCTTGGGGCATCTGCGTGGATAAGGAGGGCTATGTGGTGGTCGCTGACCGAAGCAACAACCGTGTGCAGATCTTCAAGCCTTGTGGCACGTTCCACCACAAGTTTGGCACCTTGGGCTCACGACCGGGCCAGTTTGACCGCCCTGCTGGAGTCGCCTGTGACAGCCAGAGGAGAATCATTGTGGCAGATAAGGACAATCACCGCATCCAGATCTTTACCTTTGATGGCCAGTTTCTTCTCAAATTTGGTGAGAAGGGAACCAAAAATGGGCAGTTCAACTACCCATGGGATGTGGCTGTCAACTCTGAAGGGAAGATCCTGGTTTCGGATACACGCAACCACCGTGTGCAACTCTTTGGACCTGATGGGACTTTCCTTAACAAATACGGATTCGAAGGTGCCCTCTGGAAACATTTTGATTCGCCTCGCGGTGTGGCCTTCAATCAGGAAGGCCACCTCGTTGTGACCGACTTCAACAATCATCGGCTGCTTGTCATCAGGCCCGACTGCCAGTCAGCACGCTTCCTTGGGTCTGAGGGAACCGGAAATGGCCAGTTCTTGCGGCCTCAAGGTGTAGCAGTGGACCAGGAGGATCGTATTATCGTGGCCGATTCCCGCAACCATCGCATTCAGGTGTTCGAACCCAACGGCAACTTTTTATGCAAGTTTGGGACACACGGTAACGGCTTCGGGCAAATGGATCGCCCCTCGGGTATAGCGGTTACCCCAGATGGAATGATTGTGGCTGTGGACTTTGGAAACAACCGAATCCTCATGTTCTGACCTTTTAAGGTTTGAAATACAAAACTGTAGCCATGGACAAATGGAAAAGGAGATTTTGCACATCTATCAGGAGCAAATGCAGTTTGATTTAGCGAGGTGACAAGAGTTGTAGGGACTTTATATTTTTGTACGATTCTCAGTGATCGTGTAACTCCAAATGCTTGCCGTTACAGCACAAAGTTTTGGCTGCTGCAAGCTAAGAGTTTTTTGCTCTTGGTATGCGTCTTCAAATCTTTTTTTTTTTTTTCTCAGGGAATTTCTTGCATTCTTGAAATATTTTCTCTCTGCATTACACCTACCTCATCTAGCTTATGTATGAATGTTCTCACGTTTGTGCAGAGTCCGTGAAGTTTTATAAAGAAGCGTCTACCTCAGTGTTTTTTTTTTTTTTACCTTCGTAGAATGTGAGAACGGAAAAAAAAAAAGAACTAAACAAAGTGAAGCAATGTTTGGGTATTTGCACAGTTCGCACAATTGTTTCCTGATTGTTACTGTGCACAGAACGCAAGTTATATCCCTGAATGTTTCTCGTGACGATTGATAAAAAAGCTGCATGTTTTGGCAGAAACAATTGAGGCCAAGTTCATAAGTGTCTCATTACAACCAGCTGCATTAGATCACAAGTTGCTTTTTGTTTTTCTATTGATTACAGCATGGCCTACAGTGCTTCCCGTGCCCGTTTAAGAAAGATCCACAGGGAGACTATTCACTCCATCAGTGTAACATAATTTGAAAACACTTAGAATCAATTGAGCCCAGTTTGAAATTGGATAGTTTGTGCCTGACTTGTGGGTAACCACTTTAAAGTCTTGTTTGCTTCTGTGTTCAATTGATTAAAAGAAAAAAAGAGGAAGCAAAGCATTTGTGGAAAATAAAAAAATAATATATAAATATAAAGCACTGGTATACAGCAGAACAAAAGCACATGGCTCTCCCATTATAGTCTGCCTGAACTTCTCATTTAAGTTTATGACCGACAGGAAAGTGTATCTCACCAATGTTGTAACTCAATATGAGAATCATTAATCACAAAAATACAAGTTTTTCCTTTCTGGTATTAAGTGGCCCATGAGAATTTGGATGTTCCTGTTCTTGCAAGCACCATGTGTGTGTTTTTGGATATTTTGAAGTGGGTGAGCTTTATACAAACTTCTTTCTGAATGTGTGCGGTACCGCCTTGTTCGTACATATGTGTGGCAGGCCCACTTAAAGAACCAGTATTGTAATATTAACCTTTGGGGTTAATTTGCATGACTGTTTCTGTTTTACACTTTAGGTAACATTTAAAATCTGAAAATCGTGTGAGAGCTGGACGACCTATTGGAAAGTGGTCATGATGATTTGCCCCGCCGTTTTCTTGTAGGCTGCAGTTATCTCGTCCTATCATGAGTATCAACGTGCTTGCATGTAGTTACCTGTGCCTTTTGTGATGTTAGATAAATGGGAATTGAATGTCTTTGCCAATGGGTGACTATAGGATATAGGCATGTGCCAAAACTGCTTCTGAAAGTCACGGATGCGTTGAGCATTTGCTTTTCATTTATAAAGCGGATCTTTCTCAGTCTTTTTTCTTTATGTATATTACCTCATTATAAACAAAATATTGACTTCAAATTGTGGATCAGCCAGCATATTTATGTTGGAGATATGTTAATTATGATAATGTTGCGTTTTACGCATGGTAAGAGTGGAGAGTAGGCAGTTAGATTTCTGAAAATTGATAGACATCTGCACATTAGATGATAATAGACAAATAAAAGGACCAGCATGGGTGACGGAAGCCCGTTTGATGAGCTTATGCAATAAAAAATGAAAGATTTGCTGCTTCCACCAACACAGATCATCCCTGTCATACAGTATTAATATCCTATTTGATCTAATGAATATTTAGCTGCAAAGTTTTCTCCCTGAATCCCTGCTCTCTTTGAGAGGAAACTTTAAATGTATATTTTTGCATGCTGTTAAGGTCCTTGTAGACAGGTGGATGTAAAATATGGATGTTGGAAAACAAAGGGAGGAAGAAAAAAAATGTATAATGTACCAAAAAAAAGGAGCATATATCATGTGTTAGCTTGTGGTGAGTGGTTGACTATATGATTGTATTATTTCTAGATAGCTTTACAGAGTAAGGTACCTCGTTGAGCTCCATTCAGATGCCTTACCACAGCTCCTTAGCTTTTGGAATCGAATCAGAACTGGAAAACTGCCAAAGACCTCATTCAAATGAAACCTCAGTGTGTGGATGCGTTTATAAATTGATTTTTCACGTTTGCCCAAAGATTTATACATTTGGCATCGATCATTCTTGTATTTCGACAAGCTTTCGATGTCTTGACATAAAAGCGAAACGGTCCTAGAACACGTCCCTGGACGTTGGCTTTTGTGTGTAACACGAGTTTTTGAGCAGGTGCCCTACAGGACCAAAGATGGAGAAATGTTTGAATCCAGCTCCCACAGTTCCCAATGAAAACTGATCTCTAACTGTGTGGTGGTAGAGTTTTATTTGACAAAGGAGTCAGGCAGCCATTTTGTGGGTTGTGACGACCCAAGCGAGATAAGTACAGAAAAAGCCACTATGTAAAACCCCTTTAGCAGTGATCTGGACACTATTAAAAGTGTAAGTTCTACTTTGAGAGACAATTCACATTTTAGGACTGATACTATATTTCATCTAGATACTATCTGGCTCATTGGACATGAAAGTCGAACTCAGTCAGTGTCTTTGAATTTCAGATCAATGCGAATTTTTCTGTCTTTCTTTCTTGTTCCCTTATTTTTTTCTTCTTTGGACCTCTGGTCTCTAATTGTACGGGTTTTGTCACCATTTCTGGTGTATTCCAGCTTATGACTTCTTCCTTACTGGGGAAAAACAGAAAATGTAAGTTCAGAGTTGTGTGGTCATAGACCCTTTTATGATTGTATTATCTTATGGAAAAAAAAAAAAAAAAGATGTACACGCATTAAAACAACTCAGGTAGCTTTGTAGAGATTTGAGATTTGATTAAAATTCTATATTTGTTTCATACAGTTTGATAGTGAATCCTTTGTTAGTACCTCGTGAGCTTTTGTGTGTTGTTTTGTTGGTAAAAATGGTGTTATTGAATTCCATGGGATCCTTTTCAACCATGTCACAGTTAATAGTCAGTGAGGGGGTGAACAATTCATAACCTTTACACCAGCATGTCTCCGTTTTGCATTCTTCACAAAGTCCTAACTTGATTTTATTAATTTAAACCTCACGTAACTAAAGGTATCGTTTTGCATATATTATGATAAATGTGTTTGCGTCCAAAGGCTGCAACAAAATTCATTGCCTTTTGATCAAAAACGCCTTAAAGCTTGAAAAATAGGTTTTCAACAACAGTCTGTCTCAAAATTAGAATTATAGTGATAATAGACATTTAGACTCCATGTCCCAGCACTGAAATTTGATATTTACATCAATACTTTCCAAACCCCTGAAGTCACAGTGCTTCTATAAGGCTTGGCTGTGGGACAGGCTAAGCAAAGAGGTGTAAAGAGATTCAAAATTCTGAGCTGGAATCAGTTTTGCCTTTTAAAATACAATGATTAGGGTAGAATCAAAGTAGCAAATGCTGATTCCAGGTCAGTTATCCTCTCAGGTTTGATGATTTTGGTTTAGGAGCCCACTAAGAGGCCCACTAGTCTCTCCATCATAACCCGCACCAGCCCACTATCTATCACCCCCTCAACCAAAGCAACAGAACAGTCATTTATTACTTTCTGAATAAGGCTGATGAGACTATATGAAATATGTAGTGGTCTGCAGGCTTGTTCAGTTGTCTTTGTGGACTTTAAACATTTCCTATGCATTTTGTTTTTTAAAATAAATGTTTGGTTGTTTACGATTTAAATAAAGTGTATCTCTTTGGATCCTGTATTTGTGGTGAGTGTTTTTACTTTATTAAAGTATAAGTAACAACTAAAAACTATTCTAACGTCCCCCTTCAGGTCGGGGGTTCACATCGTTTTGCTGTAAATCTACTGATTTTTATAAAGTAATTTTATGAATAACATTGTTGGTATGTTTCAAGAGGAACACTTATGCTTACTCGATTATCCATATATCCGTATTGTATTATATGCATTTTTATGCAAGTAGTCTGCTACACTGTTGTAAAGATCTCACTGATTTACATTACAAACTATCAGAATTTTCTCTTACGTTTTGGTCATACAAATAATAGCAACTGCACCAAATTGCAGATAATTATTATTAAAAGTATTATATACTTTAGCTGTACAAAAACTGTTATGCTGCTTGTTGCAAACTGGAATTTGTAATCCTGTATAATCATAAACTGGTTTAAAGTGCAAACAAATTTACCATTTACTGGTCTTGTTGTTTACCTATAGAGTAATGAATCGTAAGTCTTGCACATTCACAGGAAACAGCTTGCTTGTGTGTTGAAAAGTAGATGGGTAGTGTTTGCGAACATTTTGACGCTGCTGGGGGTCATGTTTAGAGTATGAATATACGATATACACGATCCTCTCAAAATAAGACAACAAAAATAGCCGGAATTTCCATCGCTGGAAATCAAAAATAGCCGGAATTAGTACTTCCATCGCTGAATCTTTTGAAGTCTTGACACAAAGGGCCTCATTTATAAAGTGTGCGTATGCATAGATTTGATCTTAGAGTGTGCGTACGCATAAAGGGATAGTTCACCCAAAAATGCAAATTCTGTCATTAATTACTTACCGTCATGTCATTCCAAACCTGTAAGATCTTCGGAACACAAATGAAGATATTTTCGATGTGTTCCGAGAGCTCTCTGACCCTCCCATAGACAGCAAGGATCCTTTCACGATCAAGGCTCAGAAACGTAGCAAGGAGATCGTTAAAATAGTCCATGTGACATCAGTGGTTCAACCGTAATTTTACAAAGCTACGAGAATACTTTTTGTGTGCAAAGAAAACAAAAATAACGACTTTATTCAACAATTCATCTCCTCCGCGTCACCCTATAGCACCATATTGGAGAGCATCACATACGTAAACAACATATGTACTCGGATACTTTGTTTACGTTCTGATCAAAGCGTAAACAACGTAAACCGCGTATCTGCCTACGGTGCTGCTGACACAGAACAGCATACGTTGTTTATGTATGTGATACTCTCCAAAATTGTGCTATAGGATGACGCGAAGGAGACAAATTGTTGAATGAAGTCGTTATTTTTGTTTTCTTTGCACACAAATAGTATTCTTGTAGCTTTATAACATTAAGGTTGAACCACTGACGTCACATGGATTATTTTAACAATCTCGTTTCTGAGCCTTGATCGTGAAAGGATCCTTGCTGTCTATGGGAGGCTCAGAGAGCTCTCGGAATGCATCAAAAATATCTTCATTTGTGTTCCGAAGATGAACGAAGGTCTTGCGGGTTTAGGGCGAGTAATTAATGACAGAATTGTCATTTTTGGGTGAACGATCCCTTTAAATCCACGGCTACGCTCATATTTGTAAAAACTGCCTTTGACGTGAAAAAGTGCTTAGTGTCATGTCAGGGTCTGAGCGGAGTATGTACATTTTCTTGTCGGAGTACTGCAGGTTTTTGGAATTGTAAGCTGTTCTAAATTAAAGGATTTGGATGATGACTGGCGATCTTTTATGTTAATGACATTAATTAGGAGTTGTCTACAAGGCAGAGAACTGAAACCGTTCAGTTGCGCTCAAGTTCAAGATAATTTGCGATTCATAGATTTCACATCTGAAAGAGAGGCGTACGTGCGTTTTCTGTGCGTACGTTCATTCTATGAATCACATGTACGCATATTTGAGAGATGATTGTAAGATCAAATTTAGGATGGTTTCTTTGCAACATTTTATAAATGAGGCCCAGATAGCGGTGTGGATACATTTACACCATCTGCAATTCGGCACTCCAGCATTTTACTCATATCTGATCTTGACAGATCGAGTGAAGAAATGAACCTAAAAAGATTCTCAAAGAATGTGGTGCCACAGAGCACGCCTGACTGTTATGTAATCATCATGGACATATAGTAGTTTGAAGGTGTCTAACAGCCAGTGCAAGTTTTCTGAAAAGTTGTAAGTTCTACATGTTGGCAATTTGTTTTAAACCACCAGAAACCGTGCAATCTACGAGGTCAGTTGCAATTCCTAGCCATTTACAAATGTTCTCCCAAAGCCTTATGGGATAGTAAAGTGTCCTATGGATATGCACTTGAAAAATCTCTGGAATTAGTTGGTCATCTGGGACTTTTTAATGAATACTGTGAATTTGGACATACTAATCTCACTTACTACTTTTATATAGAGAGTAATAAATCCTGATTCTGTTCCTCATAGCTACAATGACTGCAAGCAAACTTTCTTCAAGAAATGCATGTCCCCTCCAGCACGTGATTGATGTAAGCAATCTCAGGATGCTGTATATGCTCATTTGACGACTGAAGGGAGGCATTCGAGCCCATCGCTGAGATCTGTAGCTTGTATTTGTTTACCTTAATGAGGCTGCAAAACATGGTAAGTGCTTAAAGACAAGGTTATGGTACCTGCTCCTTAAATCACTCTGAGAAATATGTCATCCTGTTTAAAGAGTACTATCACAAGGAGTCTTTGTTTTGTCTAAATTACGTAACAAAAGCCTCTTAAGGTCACCAATGCTGTTTAAGGAATGGGCATCTCTGCATACCAACAGGTCAAAGGTCAGAGCAGGGCGGGGTGCAGCCCAGAAGGTCAGCTTGAGCCTGCAGGAAATTGTTTGTTGTCTGGCAGATGGGACCGAGCTGGGTGTAAATAGTGATAAGAAGGGGTTATACATGACTGGAATGTTTAGTTCAAAGACAAAATAATTTGCAGTTTGTTTGTTCATCCATTCCAGTTTGTATGTTTAATCAAGTCTGATATTTGTTTGAGTCACAACATTCTGGCAGCATTTAATACATTTAGTAAAATTGTTTATGGCAGGGGTTCCCAAACTGTTCTGTCAGCCAACCCCCTGAGATTTTAAGCTAATATCTCAATTTATCAACACACGTGCACGTTCACTGTTGTCTTATGTCGGTTAATGGTCACATGACATGTTAGAAAACAAAATATATTACATTCATTTGAACTGCAATATAACATTTCATATGAAAATGCCTCAATAACACTTTAGTATAGGGCCCAATTCTCACTATTAACTAGTTGCTTATTAGCATGCCTATCATTAACATATTAGCTGTTTATTAGTACTTCTAAAGCGCATATTCTGCATGACCATATTCTACATCCCTAATCCTACCTAATACCTAAACTACCTTACTAACTATTAATAAATAGCAAGTTAGGCGTTTAATGAGGCAAAATTCATAGTCAATGGTTTGTTAATAGCAAGAATTGGACCTTAAAATAAAGTGTGACCAATGCCTCATATCTCTCATATTTGACAAATTGGTTGCTAATTTGTATGCTTTCATACTATCTGCTTACTCCCCAGTGACTGTTAAGTTTAGGGGTGGGGTTTAGTGGACCTTAAAGGGATAGTTCACCCAAAAATTTTAATTCTGTCATTAATTACTCACAATGGCGTTCCAAACCCGTAACCGACTTTTGTTAATCTTCGGAACACAAATTAAGATATTTTTGATAAAATCCGAGAGCTTTCTAACCCTGCAACGCAACTACCATGTTCAAGGCCCAGAAAGGTAGTAAGGACATCGTTAAAATAGTCCATGTGACATCAGTGGTTCAACCGTAATTTTATGAAGCTACGAGAATACTTTTTGTGTGCAAAGAAAACGAAAATAATGACTATTTAACTATTTCTTCTCTTACGTGTCAGTCTTTGATGGGAGTACCATGAGGTACGCGTGTAGTGCTGCTGACGCAGGAGCCGGCGTTGCATTGCTATCTAAGCAGGGTCAGAAAGCTCTCACATTTCATCAAAAATATCTTAAATTGTGTGGATTGTGAAGATAAACGAAGGTCTTGCGGGTTTGGAACGACACAAGGGTGAGTAATAAATGACAGAATTTTTTTTTTTGGGTGAACTATCCCTTTAAAGCTTGCTTTATTTTCCTAAAAATCTTGCATTTTCATGTTCACATTATACAAATTCATATGATACCACCAATAGTTACATTTACCTGTGAGATCAGGTTTCAAATATTGCTGTTCCCCATTTTCATGTTCCATTTCATGTATTTATTTGCTTTTCAACAACTTTATGAAACCCAAGCCTAGGGCGTCTGTGTTTTTGAGTACAGCAAGGGTTGCCACACCCACAGCTCAGATGCACGCTTCACATCTATATCATTCATCCTCAGCTGATCCTAGGGGTCGCCCACCAACAAAATCCCAATTTAACCTTAATGCATGAAAAAGCATGGCTATGAATAAAAAACACTTGCTCAGCTGTATATATTATAATAAACCAACAGCTGGCCTCTGTAATTTGCCTGCATTGGCATAGTATTGTTTACTTGTACACGATTCTAGAAAAAAATGTGATTTTACAAACATGACAGGCCTCTTGGGGAAGAAGAACTGCATTTGGAACTAGCGTCAGATGGCTGAAAAAAAATCCCATAAAGGCTTAAAAAAAAGCTCTTTTTTCCTCCAAGGCATCATTGACAGAACGTCAGATCGGTGCAACAATGGGGAGAGATGTGGGTGTGGGGGCAGAGAGATTTAGCATAAGAAAGACCCAGCATGAGAAAGGTGATGGGCCACCCTCAGGAAAAAGGGCAAAAAGAGGAGAGACCACACATGAAAGAACGCCGACATCTGTCCACCCACGCCAGAGACGAGCCTTCACAAATCAGGACATTTATTTAAGTCTTATGCACCAGTAGAGAAGAAGTCAAGTTATACAATGGAGATATTTAAAAGCTTCATTTTACTTTAGTTTTTCTGCCACAACTGATGTCAGAGACAAGTGTCCATGATTTTATGCAAATTAGATCTAAACAGTGACCTTTGGTCCATTGATTTTTGACAACCACATGATCTCTCTCATCACGATATAAGGGCTCCATGCAGATTTTCAATCTTACTTTCCAGAAATAATTTACTCATAATCTGTATAATTTCATATATGGCAGTGCGTCACTGACCGCATAAATGTCACACCACTAATATGTGTAAATAAAATTTATTTATGATTTCATAGACCCCAAAACACAGACATATTTCTAACAGACTGCGACAGGCAACCGTTTCTTGCTTGTTTTTTTTCCATCCATCATGAGTTGCTGCAGCCTCATAAATAACATAAAAAATGTGTTTGTGCATGTTTTTGGGGGTTTGAGTAAGTGGTATCACTTGCGCTGTACTTGTGTAAAGGAGGAGGGGGTCTGTATGGGCTGTACAGGCTGGGATGACTGGAAGGGAAGTGGTTTCTTACGGAGGTCTGGGGAGGAGGCGGGCTTGACAGACGGGAGGAGCTGGTTCCGTTTGATGATCTGTAGCGCCAGCTGTGTGTTTCCTGCGGAAGCAACAATCACAGTTTTAAACGATCACTCAAAAAATAAATCGGTCTGAAGTGACAAATGATTCCAGGTGAGAAAAGGTGACTGGCCACCCTCTGGAAAATATAGCGACATTTCCCAGCAGGCACTGTAATTACGGTCTCTGTGCGTGACTCACCATTCTGCAGCTCTAAGTAGACGCCCAGTAAAATGGCTTCTGGAGGAATCTCCTTAGTGTTCACCACTGAAGCAGCCTTGGAAACAGAAATCAGAAACAAATGTTCTGAAGGCTGTTTAAGCACTGTATCTATCTAGTGTCCAGAGAAGACACATTATTGCATTATTGTAATTTTATGCGTTTAGTTACAGGGACATTAAAATTTGGCAGCTTCACATGAGAGGAGTGTTTACCCGATGGAGGCACTTGCGGGCTTTCTCGTACTCGCTCCTCAAGCAATACGCACTGCCCAGATTGAAGAGCATTGTGGCCCGGGCAGAACTTACTGAGCTGGGGTAACACAAAGACGTCTGCTTCCCTGCTGCAACACAAACCAAAATTAAATACACAAATATGCAAAAAATAAGACTACACATTGTCTGCCTCAACTTATCTCTGGTCTAATTGTGGACGATTAATCAGGGCATGTTATTCTAAAGAAATATTATATATACACATATAAAATCATCTTTATAAACATAATGTGTACACAAATTTAATTTAATTTTTTAAACAAATATCATGAACTCAATTTATAAATACAGTATTTTTTCTTTCTTTCTGCCCGTTAGTTTCATCACATTGCTTTATCAAATTTTTATATTTTTACAAAATTGCTTCACAGATT
>NW_015549579.1:407565-420877 GCF_001515605.1 Sinocyclocheilus anshuiensis
ATATATATATATATATATATATATATATATATATATATATACACACACACACATAATAGAAATAGTAATCCTTTTTATAGAAATAATAATAATAATAATAGATTGTCAAAGTTGTCTTTTCAAGAATTTTATCTTTTTAAAGATAAAAGATAATCTTAGTAATAATTTACTTAGAGTCTTTATGTATTATGCATTATAAAAGTAGTTTTAATGCATTAATTATGGCTTGTAATGCACTGTACAATCTCATGAATAACTGTAACAACAGTTAATACATAACACTTATCAATTCATTGTTATAATTATTTACGACAAGATATAATAAGAGTAATTATAATGCATTATACCCTTTAATAACCCTTTATAATGCATTGCACAAAGGCTTTAAGTACATTGTTACCATTTATTTATATATATACTTTACTTTAGATCCCCTAAAAATATCAAAATGAATTTTAATTCTGAAATGTTCAGACATGTTCATCATATACGAGGAATTAACTTATTTAAATAAATGAATCCATCCATCCACCTAAGAAATAAATTTAAAATAGTAATAATAATAATGCTAATAAAAACTTACAGGACTCCACAGGCTCCAGATCTCCTTTATCAGAACCTGTCAATAACAGTACAGACATATGTTAATAATCGCACATCATGTCCTTTGACATCTGTATGTTTTGATTATGAGTGCATTTTCATACCTTGGTCTTGTTCGCTGGATGTGACACCTAACGAGACGTCAGTAACGTTCTCCGGGTTGAGATGTGCAATGGCATCAGAAATTCTGTCCAGAGAGATTAGGGCTTCAGCTGCATATAGGTGACCCAGGAACCTGAGAACACAAGCACCAAACAACTCATCAAAAATTGAGCTGGATACATTATTTAAAGCCACTTCCCATGATAAAGACTAAAGCTAAACTGACTGCTTTACATTGTGTATTGCCCACTTAGTCAGCTTCATCTCTGTCTGGGAAATATAGCTAAAACAAAGCAAACCATGTACAGTAAGTATCACAATCTGGAAGTCCAGGACATTGACAAAATAGCATTTGCTACCAAAAAAAATAAGGTAACTTTTTTGTTAGTTGTTTTTCCCCCCCAAGGACAAACAAGAGTGGTCAGGCATAGGTAAGATTTTTTGTTTAACAGGTTGAACCAAATGTTAAGCATCCGATCACTCAGGGTTGGCCATTTTAGGAGGGCAAATATTTGCTGAGTGTTGTGTTTATTAGGGCTCTACCCTAATAAAAGATATAAATCAGCCAGAAAAAGAGAGACAAACTCACTTGAGCGATCCTGACAGCTTTGTCTGATGCAGAAGCTTTTCTGCATGGTTAAGAGCCATTAAGTTGTCCCCAAGAGCAAGAGCCACATATGCACTGCAGGCTAGAATTGAGCACCTGAGGAAAGAGAGATCAAAGAGAAGCATGCTGATGAAACTGTTTTCAACACAAGGACACAATTATTTCATGGTTTTTAGGTGACTTCACCTTGTTGAAGGGGAAAAAAAACACTCTTTGTATGAATCAGTGTACAGCAGCCATAACAAACCCAAGTACAGGAAATGTGTCAACTGCCTCACAAATTCCCAAACCATTTAGAGATGAGAGAAAAGTAAAACACCTTCAGATGTAGTAAGGGTATTGGTATTTGTTTTTCAAATAAAATTTAAGACATGAATACTTTTTTTTAACCTGCACAAATAAAATGTCCATACAGAACAAACCCATACAATCTCAAAATAATTCATGTATCTCGCATTCTTTTACTTGCAGTATTTTCCAGAATGTCACTTTTTTTAATATCCGAAACATGCTGCAAGTTATATAGCAAAGCAACATAATGCTATTTACATCAAGCACATGAAACATGCACACATTTGGATTCCCGCCAAACGATAGAAGTAACCTAAGCTTTTTTTATATAGCGTTTTGTCCACAGACCGGTAGTTTCAGTTTAATTTTTAAATAAAATTTGCTCATAAATGTTGTTTTACTGACCCATATTTTGCATTCATTTTTAAATGTACTAATCAATTGCCACATACTTATTTTTATTCAGTATATACTGTACATGCGTGCCAATATCCCAATAGGATATAATGCGATAAATTGCAGCGTTTACATGATGGCTTTTTTTATTCTGTTTGAGCCATCAATCTGATCCCTAACATATTATTTTACCAATATTAGCTGAAAACTAAATTTTGCAATGCATAAATGTGTCCAATGACAAGACTGTCTTCGGTGACCAGTCATATTTCTTCAGCCAGTAAAAAAAACCTTTGTGTGTAGTACAAAGAAATACGGAAAGCAATCATTTACAAAAGGCAATATTTATATTTATATATCTCGGGTGATCAGGCAGCCCACTAAAATGGGGACAGTCCCATCTGGTCACTTTAACTATATCCGGCAACAATTTATTACATTTTTACATTTTGACAACAGCTGTGCTATTTTGCCAGGTAATATTTTTGATTTAAGTCTCAAGAGAAATGTTTGTCTGCTGAGATTTAAACCATTATTCTTGCAGAATGAGAATGAGTTCAGATGAGTTTTATTTTTCATAACAGTCCTTTTGTTTGCAATTTGTTTAGCTTTTAAATTGAGTCTTGATGTGAACAGGCCATAACAATCGCATTAAAACTTACTTCAAATAAAAAAATTTTTGAATATAATCTTTGCTCAGATTCCTAAATGCCAAGCTACCAAACAAATACAACATAAGAAGGAAAGAGTGGGTAAAGGAAAAGACGGAGGGTTATACACAATTATATGTCTAACAGAGATTGTATGTGTTAAAATAATGGAGGTTAACTGGCTTTACTGTAATTACCACTCTAATTAGCAATTGCTGCATTTTATGTTGTTAATAGTGTATTAAATGGACTTAGCCAAGAACATTTGCCATATTGATATTTTGCATACAGAAGCTATGTATGTAAAACTATTATGCGCATATTTGTAAAAGAAATTTAAAAGTGGGACTGGTTCACATATGCTGGTTATGTTTAGAAGAGCATAATACCATCTGTGACTAAATTTGAACAGAATACATAGTCTGAAATACTGCACAAGGCTCTTCTTGACCAGTGTCATGATTAAACCGCGAGACTTATCAGCTTTCGTTTATTCTTGGCTCATAAATTATACTGCAAAAGTGAAGATGTTTTACTACAAATAACTGGATGTAAAAATGTAGCCGTTTCTAACAAAATTAACATGCTGAGGTCATGTGAAAAATGTAGCATGCTACTGCTTGAAACGTGTATTGTATATTGCATTCTGCTTTACCTACTATTTTTAATATATAATAAATACTAAACATGTTTCTCATGAGTCACACGTATAAAAAAAAAAAAGTGCCCTCTTGAGGAAGACGTGTCTCACATAGGAAACAGACTGTAAAAAGTGATTTACTTACACAGTATTTATAACGTTTTCCAGAACAAAATATCTAAACATTATTAAAAAAGAAACATTTACTTGAAAAGGTAAAATGGCACAGATTTTAAGTTTTCTTAAAAAATGTATCAATGTATAATGATCTTGTGCTTTAAAAAACAAGAAATAAAAAAAAAAATCTAAAGGAAAGCATGTTTATTATCTCTACCCCTTTTTAGCATAAAAAAGCCCTAAAATTGTATTAACGCAATTCCTAATATGACATTTTTGTTCTGAATTAAATATTTCTTGATTTAGGAATGTTTCGATATTTCTACTGGAAAACTGAGCTAGAAAATCTCTTTTTGCAGCGTACTGGCTAACAGGTCAAATCAAATGTGTTAAAGTCATTCAAATCTTCTTCAGGTCATTTTTATTAAGTGTGAGAAATTAATTCCAGAAAAGTCTCCTGTAGCCTCACCTGAGATTCTCCACCTCTTGCTTTCTCAAGGGTGATGAGGGGGCAGCAGGAATGAACTTGTCTCCCTCTTGAGTCTTCCCACTGTCAGTCAAAGAAAAATTCAAACATCACCAGATTATCTTAAAACAGCATCAAAGGGTTAAAAGTATGTTCTTTAATGTGTTCAGCAAATTCAATCTTCTACTGTATTCCATCTAGTTTGGGATCTGTTATTGCCAGCATTGGTGGTGCATGCATGTTTATACATGTACCTGCAGGCATCGCTGGTCTCGCTGCCGCTTTCTGTGCTGCCTGACTGACTGCAGCTCTTCGAGCCACTGTCAGGTTTGCTGTCGTGCTGTTGGTGCTCTGGGAGCAGGAGCAAAGCGTTACGCAGACAGATCGCTGCAAACTCCATACTGGCCACTGGGATTGCTGCTGACTGGCCCTCACTGCACACAAACACATGTGTGTAAATCCATTTTAGCATGCCAAGTGCATAAGAAAGACTTTTTAATACAACTGAAACTTAAAAGGCATGATACTGCTCTCAGAAATCACTTAAAGATTTAGAATGCTACTTCTGGGAAGAAAAGCAACAGGATGACACCTTCTGGAGACACTGTGACATTACAGTATTTTCAGCCATTTGAAATCTAGTTACTCTGCTCCAACCAGCCAGACAATCTCACACAGCTACTTTTCTAACATCATTATATTACACTAGCAAATGTCAAGACCCATTAGATTGAATCACCCTTCCTCACCTGTAAATGGTGTTTTGTGTGGACTGTGACGCTAAAACAATCTTGCGATGATAGCCCTGCCCAACAACAGCCTGCACAATCCCCTTTTTACTGGGCAAACCTTTTGTTTCCTGCTCCGAGCTCTGAAGGACACAAAAAAGGTCATAAATAAATGCATCACCATCTGAAATAATTATACTGTAGTGTTTAGGTGTGGAAAAATTGTTGGCCAATTTTATACTTGTGTCATTTAGGCATTTTATGGGAACAGGCCTTTAAACATAACAAAACAAATACACACTCATCCAAATGTTTGGGGTCAGTAAGATTTTTTAAATGTTTTTGAAAGTCTCTTACCAAGAAATGTAAGTCTCTTAAGCTCACCAAGACTATATTCATTTGATCAAAATCACAAAAAAGTGATATTGTGGAATATTATCATTATAAACTAACTGTTTTATATTTAAATTCAATTTACTGCTGTGATGGCAAAGCTGAAACAGTCATTACTCCAGTCCTCAGTGTCAAATGATCCTTCAGAAATCATTCTAAGCTGATTAAATGCTCAAGTAATATTCCTTATTATCATTGTTGAAAACAGTTGTGCTGCTTAATATTTTTTGGAAACCATGATACATTTTTTTCCCCTCAGGATTCTGTGATGTGATTCTTTTAATGTGTCCTTACTCACTTAGTAACTAACTAACTAAATTATTAATTTTCTTATTTAAAAAATCTTACTGACCCCAAACTTTTGAACGGCAGTGTAAGTGTCCAACCTGTTTTTCCAAGGGTCTTTCATTCTAAATTTTAATTACACATGTGGGTTAATGTCTGTACCCCTTTATTAGCTGTGATGCAGCATTCTGCGAGCCTGAGCCAGAGTCGAGGGTTGGAGTGATACACCTGCACCGCCTCCATCAGACACTCAAACGCTGCCAGCGGTCGACCGATATGAAGTAACTGAATCCCACAGTTATACAGCAGCTCATAGCGCTTATTAGCTAACAGAGCACACATGGGGATGCCTGTGAACTTCTTAGCTGCTGTGAGGAAAAAAGGCAATAAAACACTGTTAATTAAAAAGGTTGCAAAATATTCATAAATCACAATTTAAAAAAAAAAAAAAAATCTGCATATAATCTATCATCACACTGAGAAGTATGGTATATCCCAGATTCTGCTGTATGATCTGGCACGTAAAAGGTCCTCATTTCTCTTACCCTGCCCATTACTGCCATCACCAAGCTGGGCGCATATGTGGTCATTTTCTTGAAGTGCTTTTTTAAAGTAAAAAAGACCCAGGTTGTGCTTCCCCATGGCAAAATGGATACAACCGAGATTATTCCAGAACATACATCTCACGCATTCACCTGTAAGTGGGGAAAAAAGTTAATATATTCCAGTAAAGAAAAACTTGACTTTTCATTATTAACAAAACATTTAGGCCTATTGACATTTCCAGGGATTAAAGTTCCGTCGCACATAAAGACAGTCACTTGCTTCATTCCTGGATGATTCAGCTGTTCGAACGAATCAATTGAATGAATGATTCAGTAATAAAATCAGTGACTTGCCGCCATCTGCTGGTGGATTTAGTTTCATTTTTAGCGTATAATTTCAGTTATTTGAATCACATAAAATTTTGAATACAGAAATATTTAAAACATTCATCTCCACATGAATTTATGAATTTAACTGCACTCATGCTACCGCTGAGCTTCACTAAATGTCTGAAAATGTACCTACAAGTCACTTTTGTGTTCTTCTGTGCCACCTCTGCAGTACAAATTAATTTATTAATACTAATTTCATATGATTGGTAGCTTATTTGTCTTATTCTACATATTGTTTTAAATAGAAATTTTAAAAAGATTATAAACAAATTTTTTAATTTGAGATGAAAATGATGCCATTACAAAGGTACAAAGAAAATACTCCTGTAAGTCACTTTAAGGAGTCAAATGTCACCTCGTATTAGGAAGGCTAATTTTTTATCACAATTTTTGATTATTGATCAGAAGATGCTCCTAAATTTAAATTAGGAGGACAAGCGCTCCTAATTACAAGAAAAAAAACTGCTCTTAAACTGGGTGTGTGACAGGTATGGCTGAGGAATGGGGCTTGGTCGAAGAAAAATTTTCAGTCAATATTTTTTTTCCTTTAATCCCTGCAATATAATAAAAAGTAGAAAAAGACAAATAAGTTACCAATCATATGAAATTAGCATTAATTAATTAATTTGTACTACAGAGGTGGCACAGAAGAACACAAAAGTGGATTGTAGGTAAATTTTCAGACGTTTAGTGAAGCTCAGAGGTAGCACGAGTACAATTAAATTCATAAATTCATGTGGAGATTAATGTTTTAAAATATAAAATTTTGAATACAGAAATATGATTTAAATAACTGAAAAATCCGTCGTAGTGACGGAACTTTAATCCCTGCATTTCTAAGGTGTATTTTGCATGCCTAGTACCACTTCTTGGAATCAAACATGTAAATGATTATAATGTACAAATCTCACATGAAACCAAAAAAAAAATAATAAATTGTGCTCAGATTGGAATGGGGATCTATTGTTTTTTTTTTTTAATGCATATATGGGTGGTTTTTAACTGCGTACCTGTTTTCAAGGGTCCTGGATGCTCTGCGATATTTGAACTGTTGAGGAGTTTCACAGCTTTACGATAATTTCCCCTCAAATACTCAAAATTACTCTTCAGGAAGAGTGAGGGCGCAGACTGAGGGAGAAATGTGTAAATACAGTCAGCCAAAAAAGCATTAAAGTGCCCCTATTATGGATTTTTGAAAATTACCTTTCATGCAGTGTGTAACACACCTCTAAGTAAATGAAAACATCCTGCAAAGTTTTAAATCTGAAAGTGCACCGTGTACAAAGTTATTGTCTCTCAAAAGAAAGAGTCGACTCTGAATCATTGAAACGAGTCGTTTTTAAAACGAATCCCATGCCGTTTCATGTTGACGTCAACGTGAAACATTAACATATTGCCCACCCACTTTCACGACCCGGGAAACTTGACCATCAGTCGATTTTCGCGTTGGTCTGAATGAAAATGCAAATTCATTCTTTGCTACTAGGTGCCGCTTTTGGAGCGGTAAAAATAGCGGTTTCCCCGGTAACGCTGAACACAAAGCAGCACTGCGCTCACAAACGCTGCTTTATCGAGACTGAGGTCTCTGCAGAGCAAAAGTGGGCGTTTCTGAATTTGTGGGTGTTTTCAAACTGTAGGGTGTTTCTCAAACATGCAATCAAAATGATCCCCCTTACCTAACCCCACCCCCCTAAACCTACCGTCACTATGACGTCAGCCAATCAGGAAACATGGTCTAAAAATGCCCCGATCTGGTAACTCCCATTACTTTCCTGCAGAGACCTATACTTGGCTTTATCAGGCAGTACAGGCAAGATGAAATGAAAATGAGACCAATTGGACCAATCACCGCAGATTGGCGTCACGCAAAGGAGGGGTTTGGAAAAATTCATAATTGAGCGAATCGTTTGGGAGTCGTTGAGCAAATAAGGTAAAAATAAATGCATGTCATAAGATAATGAAAGTGTTTTTTGACCTTGCATGCATGTCAACCTGTTGTTGGTGCCTCCAAAAACTAAAATATGAACCTTTCATAACCCATAATAGGGGCACTTTAAATTACAAGTGTATTACATGAGCAGGCGTACCTGACCAACATTTATAGTATGTGTAAATCTACTCACATTTCCAGATGTGTTCATCACAGATTTGATTTCCCGTTTACAGGCCTTCAATGACTTCATCTGGATATAGGCTCGTACTTTATACTGCACACACACACACACACACATACCCAAATTTTTGACAAAATGTGACAAAATGTTGTTGTTCATCGTTGCTAGCTGATCAGCATACATTGAAGCATTTTAGATTCAGATTTAGCTTTCTGAAGATACAGAACTAATTACCAGTGTAACTCTATTGCAAACCTTTATTATTACATTTTTTTATCTGAGTGCTGTAAATTGGCAGCAGGCCCTGAACAAGTTTAACATTCATTATGCTCACTGCTCTCACCTGGTGCATCTTTGATTTAGCTGCCTCGACCATAGCTGTGAACTCTGCTTTCATAGCAGTAGATTCCTTGTTTGTGCTGTTGGTGCTCTGTAAATGACACATGATCCAAAAAGTTAAAAGTCAAGGAAACAGAATCTGGAGCAACAACTCTCTATTTATAATTTTCACAAAACTGGCATATTAACCCATTCTTTACATTCTAGAGCATAGCCTGCTAGCTACAGCCAGAGGCCAAATTTTACAAACACTGACTTACTATCCAAAATGCTTTCTATCACTTTGGCAGACCAATATATAATAATAAGGTACATTTCTGTTCAAAAGTTTGAAAGCAGTAAGATTTATATTTGAAAGAAATTGTAATATTTATTAAGCAAGGATACAATAAATTATTCGGTAACACTTTACATTAGGGAACACTATGAACTAGTTGCTTTCTAGCATGCATATTACTAGCATAATGGCTGTTTATCAGTACTTATAAAGCACATATTAATTCATATTCTGGATCCCCTAATCTGACCCAATACCTAAACATACAGCTACTACAACAGCTACTGTACTTTCTATCAATATGCAGCAACTTAGAAGTTTATTGGGGGAAAACCAATAAACAAAAACTCTTTTTTTATTTAAGAGAAATTATGTTCTTTGAACTTTGTTCCTTAATAACTCCAGAAATAAAATATGGTTTAAAAAAAAATAAAAATACGGTTTTCATCACTGACATGTTTCTTCAGTACTAAGTCAGTATATTAGAATGATTTCTGAAGGATGTGAAGCATATGAAGATCTTGAAGACTGGAGATGGAATACATTACATTTTGAAATATATTAAAATAGAAAATTGTTATTTTAAATTGCAATAATATTATTTATTAATATTTAGGGTTTTACTGTTTGTTTGATCAAATAAATAGCCTTACTGAGCATAAGATGCTTTTTTCAGAAACAAGCGCAAAAAAATAAAATAATAATAAATAAAATAAATACATTAAAAAATCTTACTGACCCCAAACTTTTGAAAGGAAGTAAATTTGGTACATTACATAACATTCTCATGGTAAATAATGCTAATAGAGATATATCAACAATATATAGTTTTTTTTTTTTTTTTAAGATAACAATGGCGGATAAAAATACAGTGATTTAGCAGTGGTTAAAATGAAAGTGAAGTGAAAGTGAAAGTGATGTGACATGCGGCCAAGTATGGTGACCCATACTCAGAATTAGTGCTCTGCATTTAACCCATCCAAAGTGCGCACACACATAGCAGTGAACACACACACACCGTGAACACACACCCGGAGCAGTGGCCAGCCATTTATGCTGCAGTACCCGGGGAGCAGTTGGGGGTTCGGTGCCTTACTCAAGGGCACCTCAGTCGTGGTATTGAAGGTGGGAGAGAACGCTGTACATTCACTCCCCCCACCTACAATCCCTGCCGGTACGAGACTCGAACCCGCAACCTTTGGTTTACGAGGCCGACTCTCTAACCATTAGGCCACGACTTCCCCGACTTCCCCGCCAAAATGCACTTTGTGCAAGTTTTTATTACAGATGTAATAACACCTGTAACAACACTTCAACAATTCTAGTGAGAACAAGTGAGACAGGGTAAAACAATCAAAAATAAAAATAATTCGTAAGAGCCAAATATCTCTCACCTCTCCTTTGCCATTTTTGCTGTTCCCATCCTTCACAGTGAGCTTCTCCAGCACAGCCAACAGGTGCAGTGCCTTCTCTGGCTGGAAGGTGAGCAAGTATAGATCCACCAACAAGAAACAAACGGCCTGAGCAAACTTTTCTTCTAGGACAGAGAAACCCATCAAGCCATGCCACACTATTAAAACACTTAATACTTTTGGTGCTAGTCCAGGTGCAGATTAAAAAAAACCCTCATTGCTCAACACTATGCAAGAACTTTTCATTTGCATCCTGAAACATACCAAAAGGTTCAAGAAACTGGTAGAGCTTCTCCCCGATGGATATAGCTTCTGAATACTGTCGCATGTGGTAATGAATCACCGCTTGATTGTAATAGAGGATACTGTTCTCAACATCATCCAAACCGTCAATATCATCCACAGCTGTGTGCATCTGCAAACAACGATCAATTAGCATCAGTACTCTAATGACAAGGCTTATAAGAATGATATAATGAGTTAATATCAAACCTGATTCTTCAAGGTAATTAACGTCTGCTTCAGGGTGCTAGTTGTTGTCTGCCCACTTTTATAAAACTCAGTGATCGCTTTATTCATTGTAACCTTGTAGTCCTCTTTGTTAAGCTCCTGAAGGCTGTCAAGGTGTTTCAGGGACTCGTCATGGCTTCCAGCCTAAAGAAACATCACGTTATATCGTCAACAATGACCTCCGGAAACAACCACGGATACAATCTCCTGCTCAGATTATAGTTATTTACCTTAAAAGCCTCAAAAGCATTGGATGCTGTCTCCTTCTCCTGATCGGAGATCCCAGGGGAGGAAATGCTGTCATGTTTCATGTCACCAGCTTGATCTTGAGAGGGAACAGATGCAGTTAAGTGACAGATGCGTGACTCAAATCATGCTGTACCTATTGACAGCACTGACCACCATATACGACTGGAAACTACACCTTCAACAGATTTAGCTACACTTTTATAGTAAATATACTTTATACTTTGACCTTTGTGATTGTAGCTAAAAAGACAATGAATTCAACAACCTAGGCGGTCAAAAAACGAAAATCTTAATATGTTTAAAAGCATTCCTTGTAGCATAAACGAATTACACAAACCTAACTGACAATGTATTGCATGTACAATCAGCATTAGGCCAGTTCATTCATCGCAGTTAGCTATCTAGCTGGGTCTCTTTACTCATTATTGCCCAAGTTGCTAATTTTTAAACTAATGAGATACATGTATACGAATATAACTACTAAATAAGTATTTGTTGGTGAAAAATCATCTGTTTACAGTCCCGGTAGCGCTCAATAACAGCTGCAGTGTTTATCAGACTGACTGAATATTACAAACTCCGCTCACCTGAGCCTGTTTCAGCCATTCCTTCAAATGTATGGACGTTAATTTACTTTTACAAGAGGTAAAGATATAAGTTAATTCCCCTATTTGAATATCCAGAGAGAAAAGTAGAAGGTGTATCTCTCCACTGCAGATTCAGAACTCCGCCATGAATATTACCCACAACCGCCGCGCGAGTGTTTTTTAAACCAGCATTTATGTATGCGATCGCCACCGAGCGGTTTGGAGGATGAACCGCAGCTGATTGCTGCTTAACGCTTGCTCAACGAATAACATTTTCTATGGCAAATAAATGAAAGCAAGCTGGTTGAACCTAATGAAGAGTCTATATTATTTCAGGAATCTATTACATTTTTTATTGCTATAAACAAAAAAAGCCTTGCAGTGAGTCTACCTTAATTGAAAAATGTGAAAGAGTAGGAAGTAATCCTATACATTTTTTTGTTTATGGATGAAACATTTGCCAAACATAATAATATGTTTCATATTAAAGGACTGTGCAAAGATGGGTGGTACATTTCTGAACCAATTTAAAAGAATAGAATGAATGTAGGCTATTAAAGTTTTGTGACCACAAAACATACAAGTAATATCAGTGACATCTATGGAAAATGTGAAATTAACAGGGTACATCATATGCAATATTATAAAGTGGGCTTCTTTGGTCTATTTGGAAATAAAGTAGCTTTAGCCTATGTGGGGTATTGCTTAACACTTTCAGATTTGATTTGTTCGGTCATGTACGACAAACCTGTGGGCTGATTTTCCATGAGTTCCCTCAGAAAGAAAGAAAGAAAGAAACATCATCTCACTTTCAACTGCTTTTATTTCCAGAAATTTTGTTCACATAAGCAAATATTTGCATGAGCATAAGAAAGATACAACAACGACAAACTGACCAAGTTTCACAGACAATAAAATAGAAAATTAATAGGTTAATGAGCCCCTGAAAAAAATGGTGTGGCCACTAGCTGCTTTAAGTACTACAGTGCAGTGCATCTCATCGTCATGGACTGCACCAGATGTTACTAAATGTTTGCCCCCTCAGCTACAGATTTACTGCTAGCCACTCCAGCATTATAAGCCTTAGATTGAGTTGATGATGTTCATGAGAATAGGCCCTGGGCATCTTTTCTCTGTGGCTGGTGGCATACAATGTTTAGACTAGTCTTACAAGTCATCTTATGTTTTCTTTAAGACTGGTCATAAAGTCAGTCTAATTTGAATCCAAAGAATAAGACTCAATACCCCTTGCACAGTAAAAAACGTTGTTGTTTTTTTTATTAACCCAACCATTGGGTTTCACATATTGGGTCACTGTGTTGGGTTATCTTAACATTTGTTGGGTCATTTTTTTCGTCGTTGGGTTATTTTTAGTTATAAACCAACTGTTGGGTTAAATATAGTTCCCGCTTCACTCCGGTTCAAATCCAGTCAGCGGCTCAGCGGACATCAGCGGCAGCCTGCCTGATTATGAAAGGTAAGTAACTGCTAATATAATTTGATGATGTATATAACTGTTATAACATTAAGTAATGTGTACTGATTAAGCATTAAAGCTTTTGGGAATGGCAGCCCTGAACAATGCTTATCAGAGGACAGAAGAAAAAA
>NW_015549579.1:421045-421514 GCF_001515605.1 Sinocyclocheilus anshuiensis
ACAATTTTTATGACTGCAGAAATATGTTAATTCAGTATACACATTATCCCACCGGTTACAATTGTGACTGACCATAAAATAAAATAAAAATTTTCACACACTTTTCCAAAAAAAACAAAAAAAAAAATTATTGATTATTTCAAAGGGTTACTAATGACACATCATTTGGATATTTTCATGTCTGGGAAAATTAAAATAAGGGGTATCGCCCATCCCTACTGAGCTCACACATCAGTCATGCGACAGACACCAGATTCAGTGAGAAGGGTTTGAATTCGCTGAAATTTCTGTTATAAAAGTTCAAAACCCAGACGAAAGAGCGCAGCCGTAAGGCAATCCGCTCTTTCAGTGGAAATTCATACCAGCGCCCCAAACTTACATACTCCTACAACACGTTTAAAGGGGTCATATGATGCTTTTTTAAAGATCATTATTTTGTGTATTTGGTGTAACAGAATATGTTGACATG
>NW_015549579.1:421822-439196 GCF_001515605.1 Sinocyclocheilus anshuiensis
TTAAGCATTAATGGTAGGGAAAGCCCCTATGGCGTTTAAATAGTGTCAAATCTCGCGCATATAATTGACACTATTTAAACGCCATACATAAGCCCCTTATACTGGAGCGCGGCCACTTATGAAGTGTTGCTTGGAGGTTATAGCACATTGAAGAATGATCATATGACTTTTTACATACGCCATGTGACCTGTAAATGCGAAAAAAAAAAAAAATGTCCATTGCAGTTTTGCCAATTATTCCTTTTTCGCATTGCCTAAAAAAACCACCTCATGCGAGCGTAAAAACTTTTTTGCGATATATGGGCGTTTTTGTGAAATTGATGCGTTTCCATTAGGCCTATTTTCAATTCGCAATTTCAATTTGCGCAATTTCCATTACAGGAATAATGGAATAGCCTGTAATTACAGTAATTTTTTCTTATGAAGCTATAACAATTTTGCATTTATATTAAATGTGTTGTACTAAACACGTTTATACTTATGTTTTAGATAAATGGATTCCTTTGTAAAGGAAAGATTACAACAGTGGAACCTCTGCAATTTAATAGAAACATTTCAAGGTAAGTAATTATTTAATTATTAAGTGTTATGAAGTGACAATAATACTTTTTGTGCGCAAAAACTAAAATAACCACTTTATTCAACAAATTCTTCTGTCCCCTGTCATACTGCTACTCTATTTTCGTTGGAGAGCTTCAGTGTTTACATCAGAACTCGGGCTCAGTATTGGCCGATGCATGCGTGTGATGCAGACGGAGGAGCCGGCCAATAATGAGTCGGCGTTCGGATGTAAGTACACGGAAGCTCTGAACTGCATTCACTACGTCAACTGCGTATGTCAACAGTTCAAACTGTTAAATAAAGTTATTTTTGTTTTGTTTTTGCACACAAAAAGTATTCTCGTCACTTCATAATATTAAAGTTGAACCGCTGTAGTCACGTTGACTATTTTATCAATGTCTTTAATAACTTTCCGGACCTTGAAAGGTGCAATGACGTTGCTGCCTATGTGTGGTTCAGAAACCTCTCGGATTTCATCAAAAATATCTTTTATTTGTGTTCCGAAGATGAACGAAGATTTTACAGGTTTGGGACGACATGAGGGTGAGTAATTAATGACAGAAATTTCATTTTTGGGTGGACTAACCCTTTAAGTCATGAATTTTTATAGCAGCTCTCTGATAAAGCTACTTGGAGGGGGCGATATTACCAAAATCTTTACCACAATATGAGACATTTTTAACCACAGTAAGAACAGGCATTTCAATTTAGTAATTAAGTCAGACGTTACTCATTGAACTCAAAGCCATACCCTGTATTTCTCAACATCTTTGCTTAAATAACTGCTAATTAAATGTGGAAATGTTAAAACCTTTCTTTGTTCTGCTGAACACTGATATTTGGAAGAATGTCAGTAACCAAACAGATCTCGCCCCCCATTGACTACCATAGGCAGTTCAAGTTGGATAAAAAAGACCTTTGGCATATACTTTGTAACTTTTAAAATAGTTTACATGCACAAACAGCTATATTACTACCTAAAGGAAAAGTAAAATCCAAAAAAAGGATAATATAGGCCCATTAAATTACACTGCTCTGTACATAAACTCTTTCCTTCAGTGATTCTGCTTTTTATCCACAGGTGTCATGACTAATGGTCATTCATCACTTTTAGAGTTAACCTAATTTAATTCACTACAACACTGCTTCAGTTTTGCTTTTACACAGTGTAACTGCTGTTTTTTTCTGTGATTAATTTGTAAACATATATTGAATCCCTGGAATGTTTGTCATATATGCCAACTAAAGTTTATTTATTCTTTCAAGGTTGGTACTAATATGGTGCACTTCCTCAACAATGAGACAAGCCAGGATCCACATGTCTTGGTGCTTGGAGACAAAGAAAATTCCTCCCAAGTTTTCATCATTTTCAATGGAGAGGCAGTTGAAAAGGAGACCTTACTTCAAGCAGTGGATGTATGCTTCAAAATGTTCTACATCTATGACATAAACTACCCAAAGCCCTCTGCTCCCATTTGGGAGTTCTTGCAGCATGCAGTCTATAATATTCCTGGAGGAGTTCCTTCTACACATTGCTGCCTCCTAAAAAACTTTGTATTCAGTGTTACTGATCATCAGTAGATCCAGTAGCCAAAACACACATTAAGGTGTTTATAACACAATGCATATGGTGTACACTGTAGCCTTTTTTATTAAGGATATGTTTATTTCTTAAGGTATTATAAAGGTATGTCCTTGGTGTACAGGTTTGTGTAGTTTTTGAATTGGTATACTGAATGTGCACATTTGTGATTTAAATTTGTATACTGTATGTGCACAAATGTTTAGGTTGTATATTTCTGTACTGTATGTGCACATCTGTGTTTTAAATGCATACTATATGTGCACCTGTGTAGGTTATGAATTTGTATACTGTATGTGCACAGATGTTTAGGTTGTATATTTCTGTACTGTATGTGCACATCTGTTTTGAATTTGTATACCGTATGTGCACATTTGTTACGAATATTTGTACTGTATGTGCATATTTGTGTTTTGAATTTAACGTGTATTTTAATCTATGTATATTGTATGTGTACATTTGTTTTGAATTTAATGTGTATTTTGAATATTTGTACTTCAACATTTATTTGCCATGTGTTCTACATGTTCATTTTGAATTCATTTTGAATTCTATATATGCAAATAATTGTGCATATTTATATTAAATACTAGGCTCACCAATATTGAGTACATTTGTCATAAAAAAATTAAAACCTGTTTTTAAAACAGATTTATTGTTTTTCTACTTAAATAAACAATCTGTATTTGAAAACAGTGTTTTTTTATTCATTAAAATAATCACATGAATAAAAGTAAATAGTTAACCCAACAGTTGGGTTATTTTTTAACCCAACTGGCTTTTAACCCAATCATTGGGTTAAAAAGAACCCACAGTTGGGAAGGTGCTATGTTAACCCATAGTTGGGTTACTTGTTGGGTTATTTTTAACCCAACATTTTTTAGTGAGTGGTTAACTGCTAGTTGGTCAGATTAGTTAAGACACAGTCTTAGCATACAGGCTGTGTTTATGCAACTGGCCTTGGTGTTTTCAGAGTCAGTAGAAAGGTCTCTTTTCTGTGACCTTAATTGAAAAATTTTACCCCAAAATTTACTCACCTGTTGTTTCAAACCTGTATGAGATTCTTTGTTTTCTGTTGAACATAAAATATATATATTTTAAGAATATGGTAACCAAACAGTTGATAGATCCCAGTGACTTCCATATGAGGGGAAAAAAGTACTATGGATGTCAATGGGGACCATAATTTCTTTGGTTACATTCTTTAAAATATCTTCTTTTCTGTTCAGCAGAAGAAAAAAGGGATGATGTATTTGTGTAGGCCAAAACAAGGAAACGAGTTAGCTACATTGTCTTCTATGCCATAGAATACACCAGTAATACCCCTTGTGATTTTTTTTTACTTTGTTTTGAAAACGACAGCTGCTAACAATTGGCTAGAACAGACTAAAGAGGTTGTCGGGGACATTAAATGTCATCACCAATCAGGTCAACTCACAGCTTTCACAGCCTCATTGTGATTATAATCGTGCTCTAGCAAACTATTCTACAGTAACTCAAACTTTCAGGGAAAAAGTTTTTTTTTTTTTTTTTAAATAAAAATGGAAAGAGTTGTTAAAGCACAATACTGGTGACACTGAAGTTATGCAACCTTTTTCTGCAATTAGTACAGTGGAAAAAAAATGTAGAGGGAACCAGTGTGATGGTAACTGCCAGGTTGGTCATCAAAATAAGTCATCACTGCTGAACTCAATTGCTTTAAAGTTGTTTGGTTTTTACTGATTTGCATCATTCATCAGCTGGAAAGAATCGCTCTGAAAGTCATTTCGACTAAGGCTTACTTGGTTTTTCTGTCTCGTTATCATGCATCCCACCATGCAAAAACTAATTTTAAGTAGGTAGCACCCCAACTATTACAACTTTAATCAAGTCTTTGAGTTTGGACTCATCACATACCTGCATTTGATTTCCCTCTTGGATCACCCACTGTGAGGTATGAACTTTCAAAATTTCCACCGCAACAACTTTGGAATGTTTTTAAAGAGACACAAGGTTAAATAAGTATTGATATGATAATCTGATTCTGACTCATCGTTGGTGGCAAAACTGGAACCAATTTATAGAAGGATTATTACTGAAAACAGATCTGCAGCATACATCTTTTGGTTACATTGAGACTCACTTTCCTTTACAAAGGCCTTTGAACATAGGAAATTCATGTAGAAACCACTAGATGTCAACAGTATCAAAGAATTTGAACCAATCTGTCTCTGTCCATTGTTACTTAAAGCAATAAGCCATAAGAAATCCTGTACAACGATTTTACCACAGGTGTGTTTTTAGTAAAGGCGTGATTCTATGTCAGGGGTGTCAAACTCAGTTCCTGGAGGGCCACAGCCCTGCACAGTTTAGATGCATCCCTAATTAAACACACCTGATCCAGCTAATCAAGTAATTAAGGCTCATTTGAAAACTACATGTGCTGGAGCAGGGTTGGAACTAAACTATGCAGGGCTGCGGCCCTCTGAGTTTGACACCCCTGTTCTATGTGAATCACAATTTCTTTGCTATGTATTTCATTAGTGCAGTGGTTCTCAAACCTCTCCATGAAGTACCCCCAGCACTGCACGTTCTGTATATATCCCTATATCTGACACACCCACTTCAGGTCTTGCAGTCTCCACTAATGAGCTGATGAGTTGAATCAGGTGTGATAGATGAGGGAGACATACATTTTAAATTGCTATGGTATGCTAATATTTTACAAATTGCAAATGAAAAAGTGTTTTTTTTTTTTTTTCATTAAAAAATTATATCTTATTGATTATTATGTTATTACATTCTCCAAGGTAGTACCTGCCACCCAAGAGACTACAGCTGAAATTTAGGCTAAGTTCACATGAAATTTCTCGAAATTTCCCTTTCACACAACAGCTTATAGCGTCTCGCACACTGTGGCCGTTTCTCAAACAGAAGGCTGCATCCTCCGGAGGTCGCATTTGTAGGCTGCATACGTCATAAAGAAGATCTTATTTAGAATATTAACAGTTATCAATTTGACCATTATTCTTAGTTAAGCATACATTGTTGTAATATGCATATGACTCGCGAATGTAATACTCAGTTAACTGAAATAAACCAGGCTTGATGACGTATGCAAACTGCAAATGCAACCTCCAGAGGATGCAGCCTTCCGTTTGAGAAACGGCCTGTCTGTATGAATGCGCAACAGAAGTCAACCCTGTTGAAAAAAAACCAGCATATGCTGGTTAGGTATATGTTTTGAAGCATGGCAGCTGGTTTGAGTTGGTTTAAGCTATTTTTTAGCTGGTCATGAGCTGGTATAAGCCGGTCATGCTAATAAGCAGCTTAGAACCAGCTTAAACCAGCTCAAACCAGCTGCCATGCTTCAAAACAAACCTAACCAGCATATGCTGGTTTTTTTCAACAGGGAAGCCTGTATTCCTTATCAGTATCCATAGCAACAGTGACCAAAGTAATATAAAAGTTGGCAACATCCATAAAACCGAAAAGTCTTTTCACTTTCTGACATGACAAGGGTCCTATCAAGCCACAAGTTCACCTGTCAAATGTTCAATAATGGACAGCAGCTTTTATATTTGGGTGGAGAGCAGGCCATTTAAGTCATGTATAGAACATCAAACTGACTGGGGCAGCTCCGGTGGAGAACAGTGATTGGATGTAAACCAGCGTTCCTCAAATCCTTTACTGGAGGGATGCTGCCTTGCAGAGTTTAGCTCAAACCCTGATCAAGCTTACCTGTGATTTCCTAGCGATCCTGAAGGCTTTGTTTAGCTTGCACAGGAGTGTTTGATCAGGGTTGGAGGGCATTGGCCCTCCAGGGCAAGATTTGAGGAACCTTGATGTAAACCTTCAGATGACACACAGCTCATATCTGTAAGTTACAAAACCACACATAAAAATCCGCACATGTTAGGCATGCGTTTGTGCACTAGAGTGACTCTCTTGCACTGTTTGACATGATAGACAACTAGTTGTCCAGTCTGGTTCCCTTCACACAGTGCGGGTTTTCCGAGAATGCAGTTGTAAATGCAGTCCTGAAAATTTACAAGTGTGAGTTAGGTTGTAGAATAAGGTTATCGCTTTTGTAAATAACCATACTGTGAGTGAGTGTAACCGTATTAAAGACTCAAATACAGAGCTGACAGCAACTATATTCTCCTGCTGTGTGAACATGGCCTTAGTTTCAAGTTACAGCAATACTGTCTGTTACAATATAAATATATACTGAATGTAATTGTCACCGAACAAATATACTGTCCCAAATTAGATGTTGTCTCATTTCAAATGTCGCATGTTGCAGAGGTTTCATTTGTATTCTTCATGTATCCCACGTGTCAAACTTTTTTTTCAGTTTCAGTCAAACAGGCCACTGTCCTGCTGAGTATAGCTCCAACCAGCTCCAAAACACCCCTGTTGAAAAAAACAGTATATGCATATGTATAGGACCAACTTAGGACCAGCATATGACCAGCTTAAACCAGCTCATGACCAACTAATGACCAGCTTAAACCAGCTCAAACCAGCTGCCATGCTTCAAAACATACCTAACCAGCATATGCTGTTTTTTTTCCAACAAGGACCTGCATGGAAGTTTCTAGTAATCCTGAAGACTTTGATTAGTTGTTTCAGGTGTATTTAATTAGGGTTGGAGCTAAACTCTGCTGGACAGTGGCCCTCCAGGAACTGAATTTGACACCCCTGATGTAGGTTAAGTACTTTCAGAAAAGCTCTCCAAATACACCCTTCAAATGTGACTTTATTTTACAAGGATTGGCAAATTCAGAATGTATATGCTTCGTTGGTCTAACTGGTCTAACTGGTCTACTGGTCTAACTATGAGTGGGATTGAGACGCCATGTCATAATGCAGTGGGAACAGGTCAGTGGTGATGTGGTCTGAAGCCCTATGGAATAATACCACCTGATGGTGCAAAAGCTATTCCCACATATTTCTGCATCACAGCTTGTACATAGGTACGCTTGGTGCCATCTCACCAGATCACAAACCTATGCAGAAACATTGAGCATGGCCAGCTACTCAGTGTCTCATTCCCACTCAGGGAACAAGGGTTACACCAGTAACATAGATGTTCCCTTAGGAACTCAACATTGCGTCATAATGCAATGGGAATTATATACCATCACAGCAAGCAAACAAGAGACATGCCTTAACCAGAACATGTTGTAGTCAAACTGTAGATGGAACTCTGATACCCAGGGACAGCGGTGACAACAGAAAGCATCAAAGCGGACAATACAACATTTCACTTAACATAACAGGTCCACCTTCGCTCTGCTGAAGAACTTCCAAAACTGCTTCACAATCTGAGGGTTTGCCACTCTCTTAGCAAAAGATCCTGCCTGGACAGATGATCCTCCCCTGTGTTGACATGAATGGCTCTCATTAAACGTAGCGCAAAGAAGCGTGCAACAAGCCAATGGTAACATCAGGTGGCCCTCACATTATTGACAGTGGCCCTTAAGGAACAAGTTTGGACACCTCTGGTGAAGAAGTAGCGTGAAGCTGAAAGTTATATTGGAGAATGGATTTATTTCTGTCAAAAACGGTAGCCTTTCAAAAAGCTTGCAATCCAAGTTGTCTGTACACTGATTTGCAGTGAAAAATAAAAGATAAAAAAGAAGAATATGAAGGAGAGATGGTTGCTTGCAGAAGCCATGCATGCTGATGTTTTGTTGCAGGTCTGTGACTCCGCCTGAACTTTCGGGGCTAAAATCATGCGGTGTGAACCCACAACCTGGCATTAGTTGTCACAATGAGTCATACTGACCACTGACCATGTAATACAGCAAACCTCTGGGGAATTATCTGCAACAAGGGAAAGTGACAGAGTCTGTAATAATCCACCCGATCCGCAGTGGTGGTTCCCTGCGCCATCGGCTCCACTGAGGTGGTCATCAGCTCTGCCGGCTCCGCCCTGGCTTCCGGCTCCACCCTGGATTCCTGCTCCACCGGCTTTGACCTGGTGGTCTCCTGGTTCACTGCTCCATGGTCTGCCACTGCTCCATGGCCCAGGCCCTCCACTGTTCCACAGTCTGCCACTGCTCCCTGGCCCAGGTCCTCCACTGTTTCATGGTCTGTCACTGCTCCATGGCCAAGGTCCTCCTCTGCTCCATGGTCTGCCACTGTTCCATGGTCCTGGTCCTCCTCTGCTCCACGGTCTGCCACTGTTCCATGGCCCAGGCCCACCACTGCTTCATTGTTCAAGCCTGCCCCTGCTCCATGATCTCGGTCCTGTTCCCTTTCATGGGCCTAGCCCCCCATCCTGCCCCCTGGACCATCACTGCTCCACCACCCTCCTGGACATTTTGGGTTTTGTTTTGAGTGGTTTGTTAGAGCATCTGGAGCCACCCTTGGGGAGGGGGTGTGATCATGTCATGTGCTACCCTTGTCTGTGTGTTATGTTCTGATTGGTTCCTTGGTTCATGTGTCATGTTCTCTATAGGAGCGTTCGACTTCATGCAGCACTGCGCAGACCGATCGGTGGCTGACTTGAAGCAGTGCATGCCGGTCAGAAATGTAGTCCGACTTGAACCGGTGCCGATGCCACGTCACTGTCACGTGTGGCATCAAAGTACTGCGATAGCGTTTCGAGAGCAGCCGGCTGACTCAGCTGGCGCAGCTTTTTCAGAGCGACTGCAGGAGTGCTGATGACGACACAGCTGTTTCACGATTGGCCAAATTCACCACATGACAACAATGACGTGGGTTTCTAACATCTTCAAATCCAATACTGCTCATAAATCTGTGTTTTTAGAACAGTACAAGCTTTTTTACTGTAGTCGCAATGTTATATTGAGTCACGTTTATCATGAAAGCATATATACCCCCACTTTATTAGTATTTAAATAGTATATATTTATGTTGAACTTTATTCTAGAACAGATGGCGCTGTATTAAGCAGTATATAAAAAGTGTTTTTGTTGCTCATGAAAACGTTTCTGAAACGTCTGTGTATTTGACAAATATTGCATTTAATTCACTTCATCTGTGATAGAGTATGCAAACACCGCGTGAGCGTCACTAACGGGAGCAGAAATGTCCGGCTTGACGGCTCCATTTTCACCTCCGCCCCCGACTGCATGCGGCTGCTCTCGTTGATCGACGTCTGTAGCCGTGCTTCAAGTTGAACGCACCTATTGGTTGTCTTAGTCATGTGTCTTGTTTCTCATTGGTTGGTTTATGTCATGTGACCCTCATTGTTTGCTATAAGCAGCCCTCATGTTGCTATTGTCTCTTGTCGTGTATTGATGTAGTAACCTGCTGTCAGTGAGTCTAGTCTGTTCATGCCAAGTCAGGTCTGTTCAAGTCAAGTCTGTTCGAGGTCAAGTCTTTGTTTGTATTTTGGATTTCACTTTGTTAAATAAAAGCTGCACTTGGGTTCATCACTACGCTCGCCTCCAGTGGACTATTTGTTACAGTTGGGGTCTTGTCAAATTAAATTATGTCAGGGAAAATAACGAGCTGGATCCAGTAGTGAATTGCAATCAAATAAGGTGTTTATTAAATATAAAATAAACACAGTAAACATAATGTAGGGTAACACATTAGGGTAACAGTTTAGTATAGGGACCAGTTCTCACTCTTAACTAGTTGCTAATTAGCATTATTAACAATATATATATAGCGGGTAAAATAAATATTGAACACATTACCATTTTTCTCAGTAAATATATTTCTAAAGGTGCTGCTGACATGAAATTTTCACCAGATGTCTGTAACAATCCAAGTAATCCATACATACAAAGAAAGCAAAACAAATAAGTTCAGAAATTAAGTTCTGTGTAATAAAGTAGAATGACAAAGGGAAAAAGTGTTGAACACATGAAGAAAGGGAGGTGCAAAAAGACATGGAAAGCCAAGACACCAGCTGAAATCTATCAGTAATTAGAAAGCAATCCTGCCCCTTGTCAGTGGAAATTAATATTAGTTGGTTCAGTCCCAACTGATAGCCTATAAAAAGGTGTCTCATGACCAACGTGTCACACAAGAAACATTTCATGATGGGTAAAAGCAAAGAGCTTTCTCAAGACCTTCGCAACCTTATTGTTGCAAAACATACTAATGCCATTGGTAACAGAAGGATTTCTATACTTCTGAATGTTCCAGTGAGCATTGTTGGGGCCATAATCCGGATGTGGAAAGAACATAATTTCACCATAAACCGGTCACGACCAGGTGCTCCTCACAAGATTTTGAAATTATTTGAATTGTTTTCTTTGTATGTATGGATTACTTGAGTTGTTACCGACATCTGGTGAAAATGTCATGTCATCAGCACCAGTACTGCCGCTCCCTATACGCAGAGTACGCAGTTTGCGTAGGGCACCAACTCCCAGGGGGGGCACCATACCAGTTGCTCCAAAAAAACTTTCGTTCTATATTAAAATTAAAATGAACATATACATAAATAAAAATCTAAAGATGAACATATATAATTATAAAAAAATGCATTTTACGGTGAAGGCTAAGCACACGTGAGCCCGTGCATCACTTTCAGGTAGCATACATTCATAATCCCGTGAAACTTTTTTGGATGTTGACGTTAATTATACATACACGTAAATAAAAATATAAACATAAACACACACATATATATATATATATATAGCCATGGTAACCACAAATTAACAATGTTTTGTTACTTCAAATAATTTACGATGACATATTCAGATAATACATATATACTGTATGTATATATATATATATATATATTTTTTTTTTTTTTTTTTTTTTTTTTTTTATTAAAAAAAAAACCGAAAAAAAAAAAAAACACTAGCTTTCTATTTTTTCTATTCTATTCAGTCAGTCAGTCATTTATTCATGTTTGCGGCTGAAAGCAAATGATCATGATTGATAGACAACTATGCCTGGGAAAAGACATCAGCAGAGAAAATAAAAAGAAAAAAAAGCCCAAGATGAAGTCCGTGCATCACTTTCAGTTAACTTACGTTCATAATCCTGTAAGACTTTTTTTGGCTGTTGACGTTAATAACGTCGGTAATAATTTCACCAACAACGCATCTGCCTTAATATTCTAGTTTCCTTGACTTAAAATTCATTATATAAAAACAATGAGGCAATAACGATTGGTTAATTAATAATAATCATATGGTTTCATTGAATGACACTCTTAAAAATGCATAATGTAATACAAAATGAACAATTTAAGTACATATTATTACAAATGCCTGCAAAGGGCGCCAAAGGCCTGGTAATTGCTGTTGTTACACTTGCAAGACGATCAAATCCTTGTTTAATATTGACCAAACATTTAATTCAAATATCCAATTAATCTTTCATTTTTGGCCACTTTTTCGCGATAGAAATGCTACAGCCTCTATAATTTCACAAATTTAGTGCATCACTTTCAGTTAACTTACGTTCATAATCCTGTAAGACTTTTTTTGGCTGTTGACGTTAATAACGTCGGTAATAATTTCACCAACAACGCATCTGCCTTAATATTCTAGTTTCCTTGACTTAAAATTCATTATATAAAAACAATGAGGCAATAACGATTGGTTAATTAATAATAATCATATGGTTTCATTGAATGACACTCTTAAAAATGCATAATGTAATACAAAATGAACAATTTAAGTACATATTATTACAAATGCCTGCAAAGGGCGCCAAAGGCCTGGTAATTGCTGTTGTTACACTTGCAAGTCGATCAAATCCTTGTTTAATATTGACCAAACATTTAATTAAATTATCCACTTAATCTTTCATTTTTGGCCACTTTTTCGCGATAGAAATGCTGCAGCCTCTATAATTTCAAAAATCAACCATGGTTTTATCGTAGTAAAACGGCTTAATTTTCTTTTGTATGCATGATTTCTGAATGCTTGAGACTATAAAATCAATCAGACAACTGTATTAATAAAATCATAGCCATAGGTAACATGGTGATGTGTTCAATACTTATTTTACCCCCTGTATATATATATATATATATATATATATATATATATATATTTATCAGTAATAGCAATCGTTGTTGCTATTTTTATGTTGTGTGGACATAAATGAACACAAAGCACAATAGCCTTCAAGTAAATCTTAAGATAGTGATGAAAGAGTCAACTGTGATGACCACAAGAATGTTGTCTTTATGCTATGTTGAAACATCTTGCAAAAAACAAATGTAATATTCCATCAGTTGTCATCTGACCCTTTGTTAAATGAGGAAGCTGTGATTATGAGAACAAAAGTTTAATTCATTAATTGCAAAGCAACGGTTAAAAAAACATGGATTGGATTGTGGCATTGAAACTGCATAAATGTTACAAGCCATAACTACGACAGTACGTATATGAGAGACAATGTAAGAACTTACTAGACTGTATAAACTACTGGGGCACAGTGTTCTGAGCCTTGCTGAAGGAACATCACCTTCAACTCAGCCTCGGTAGACAGAATACTTCCCACAGTCAGAGTCACAGAATACAACCCATCAGCCAACCTCAACATCATGGGATTCTGCAACACTAATGCCAACCAGGAAAGCAAGGCCCCTGAAAGTAGAGTTTGATGACCAGTTGAGGTTTACTATCTCCCGATCATGCAGGTTTGCGTTTTTCAACCTTCACTCTCTCTGTTCCTCTGTGGTGGAAAAATGCTGAGCCATCAATACAAATGACTTAAGCACTCAAACACAATATGCTTTGTAACAACATGAGTTATATAAAATTATTATATATATATATGTATATATGTGTGATCATTCTCAGTCTGGTTCTGCGGGGGTTGAGTTCTGTTTAAAAGATGCGCAGGGAGGAAGTTTTCACAAAATTTTCAAGGGTGTGAAGGTGAACATATCTACTGGTAAAGACACATCTACAGGTAAATAAAAAGAAGCATATCTTTATGTTAAGCATAACTTGCGTTTGGTTAAGCATAAAATTTTGTTGGAATACAAAATCTAAGACTACTATTGACCGTATTGTTTGGTAAATTGTATTTTTTAATTTTATATATTTATATACTAATAAATATACAGTTAATTATAATTAATATACAAGGAATAATATATAAAAACGTATTTAACAGCATAACCATGTGAGTGAAATAATGAAGAGAGATTACCTAGAAAGAGTTCAAAAATTATCTATCTATCTATCTATCTATCTATCTATCTATCTATCTCGATAAAATCATAGCCATAGGAGGTAACTGTCTTTTTTTGGTGTTGTTGTTGTTAAAAATGTTTTATTACACTGACTGCTCTTAATTTACTTATGTTTTAACAATAACTGTTTATTTAAAAGTGCACTCAGTAATCCTTAATGCAGGGTCAATGCTGAAATTTTGTTACAAAAGAGGATGAAGCGGTACCGTCAAGCACGGGAGGGGGCACAACAATATAATTCTGCTTAGGGCACCCATTTGGCATTTCTTTATTTATTTGAAGTATAAATTACTTTTTTATTGTATTATTGCAATTGTATTGTAATTCCATAGAGTAAATGCGTATTATATCAGATTTTTCATCCTTATTCAGATTAATTTGATTAAATGCATATATAGTCTTTCCTTCAGACATGGAGAGCAAGCTGATGCTGTTGGTGGTTTGTGTGATTTATTGTGCAGTGTTGTGCATTAAGGCTGATGGGCACCTATCAACGCCAACAAATTTGACTGTAAGAATACCATTTATGCCTTTCCACCATTATTTGGTCCAAAGAACCATTATTTCCTTTTCAAACAACGTTGTACAAAAAGGTAATTTGTTTAGAATCCACATCAAACTCAGTTTCTGGCGAGCCACTGTTCTACAGAGTTTAGCTCCAACACACCTGCTAGGAAGTTTTTAGCACTCCTTGATTAGCTGGGTGTTAGGATTGAGTTGTGTTGGTTTGGGTGTTTTGGTTTCTTTTTCTCTGTGGCAGGTTCTGTGATTGAGAGTTTGTCGGCGCCACTGCTCCCCTGTTGCTCGAGCAGTTTGCCAGAGCTGCGCTCCAATTTTGTGGAATTACGCATTCAAATCATTGTGCATCCATTCACCTTCATACTGATTGATATGACTGATACTGACTTTGTGATTGTTATTTTTTGGTAATTTTTTGTTGTAGTATTATGTTTAAAGTTATTCCGCCGGGTCGTTTCCCTTAATGTTACATCTCTGAGCCAGGTGCAACACTCGGTCAGGTGTGTTTAATTAGGGTTGTTGCTAAGCTCTGCAGGTCTGTGGCCCTCTAGGAGCTAAGTTTGATATGCTATGATACCCTTGATATGCTATTGTCATTAAAGCAGAGGATGTAGATGATAATAAATGCATATCTGATATTTCTTTCTTATTTTTCTTACTGATAGTCCAAAATCACCCGCAGTGAGTGTGGAAGAACCAAACTGTGTTTGGACAACCCGAAAGGATGTGATCCTTCAGGCAGCTCTCCGTGTTTCTTCACCTCAGTACAGATTATCTTAAGTAGATCTACCTTCAATCTGATGGTTGAGCTCAGTGGCAACTCCATCGGTTACATTGCTTTAGCAGCTGGAGTGACATCTAGTGTGCCTCAGGTATACGAAGCACATTTTACATCACACTTGCCTGTGTGGACCATACTTCTTAAAGCAAAGCAGATAACTTGTTTTGACTAAAAGTCATAAAATTGAAAGCCAAATTATGAATATAAATGATTTGACAACTACCAGAACCACACTTAAACCATCCACATTAAACCAACAGGAACATGGATTAAACTAGAAAATACTGACGTTCCAAGCAGCCTAGTTTCCTTCATAAAAGTAGGGTCTAGATTAAAGCTGCAGTGTGAAGTTTGCTTCTTTCATATTTTTAACAGGGAAGGTCAAGATCGTCATCCAGTCACTTCTTGTACCTTTTCAGACAGAATTGTGTGTGAAAAAAACATGTCTTAATTATTCCAACCCAATCTCATGAGTAAAAGTAACTATTTTACGAGTTTTACAAAGCATATCAATTGAATTGAATTCATATGACAATGGCAATGTACAGTTCTTTGAAAAAAAGCAAAAAATAAATAAATAAAAAATTAATTAATTAAATAAATAAATAGAAATAACAAAAAAAACAATTGTAAGCAGATCCTGTTAAAATTGTATCAATGAAATTGTACAAATTCAAATTTACCACCATTTTTTGGTGATATTTTTGCAGTTCACACACTTGCTACATATAATCAGATTCCAATCAGATAGGCAGAAAAAAATCGGATTTGGACTGAGAGTCTGAACAAAGTTCAAGTGTAGTACTTTCCGTAGTTTCCGTAGTACTATTGTCTTTAAGGACATATAAATTCTGTCGTTGAGCTGCGAAGACATGAGGAACAAGGAACGAGAAAGCTTCCAGAGGAAGAAGAAGAAGATACGCAATTGTATATTATGTGGAAGTGTTTCTTGAAAAAAACTGACATATAAATTCTCCCCCTTCACATCTGTCACAATAGTTCTATATTTTATCATTGCAATTTAAATAAACCAAGTAATTCACAAATTTCAGCAGAACATCTTGCTTTATATTTATTATTAATTTCTTAACTAACCAAACCTCAACAACACTCTTCACACTAAAGGACTCACATTAGCGATGAAGCTGTTTAGTTCCCTTTCAGTCGGTCACTTTCGACGTCACGTCAATACCGATGAAATTGGGAATCTCGCTTGTGAGAGCTAGTCTGCTCGTCGCCGAGGGCGGTCTCCTGCCTCTGCCCCCACTCCCGTGCAGTAGCCTCCAGCCAAGCAGTGCTGTGGAGCTGGTTGCAGGGCAGCCGCCTCGTCCCTCCAGGCCCCCGCCAAACCTGGCGGTAAGCGGAAGAGCAAGAGGCCCTGAGACGGGTGACCCAGAGATGGAGAGAGCTGCTCTTCGGGAGTTGGTGAATGCACCATTCCCTCCCCCGGAGGAGGGCCAGGTGAAGAATCTTTTGTTTTGTTTGTACCACCATCGGTCGACAGTGCCTAAAATCTCAACAAAAGAGCAGTTTCCTCTATCTCTGGGTCCCAAGAGGGCACGGAGAGTTGTGGATGGTTCGAACCCAGACCACACTCATCCTCCTCTGTCGCCAGCGGGCAGCAGTGGGTGGTTCGAGAACGCTATCAAGGCCCTACTCACGCACCCTCTGCCCAACCCTGGAACCAGGTAAGTGTTGCACCGCACACTCAGACCCCTCTTCAGACCGCCCATGAGCTGCCCAAGCTGGGACCCTGCGTTCCACCTCGCTGCCACACTGCGGGTACGTCAATGGTTCTGCTGGTCCTACTTGCACGGTTTCTGGGAGCTTGGCTAGTGCTGCCCAGCCTGTCTTGCTGGCTCCTTCGGACCATCAAACTCGGCTATGGGATTCAGTTTGCCCGGCTTCCGCCAAGTTCAAGGGCATCCTCTTCACATCAGTGAAGGCAGCCGATGCTCATGTCTTGCATGCATAGATCGCAGTCCTGCTGGCGAAGGACGCGATAGAGCTGGTCCCTCCAGCTGGTATGAAGTCGGTTTTATAGCCCCTACTTCATTGTACCCAAGAAAGGCGGTGGGTTACGACCAATCTTGGACCTGCATGTCTTGAACCGGGCCCTTCACAGGCTACCTCTTCGGGAGTTGGCGAATGCACCATTCCCTCCCCCGGAGGCTACAGGCTACCCCTGCACAGGCTACCCCTGAGCACAGGGACCTGGTGCTCAGACACCTCAACCAGTTGGGTCTTTGGGTCAATTGGGAAAAGAGCAAACTCTCCCTGATGCAGAGGATCTCTTTTCTCAGTATGGAGTTGGATTTGATTGAACAGAAAGCACGCCTCACACAGGAACGTGCTCAGTCGGAGTTAAACTGCTTGAATTCATTCAAAGGCAGAACGGCAGTCCCACTGAAACTATTTCAGAGGCTCCTGGGGCAAATGGCAGCTGTAGCTGCAGTCACGCCGCTGGGGCTGTTTCATATAAGACCGCTTCAGCACTGGCTCCATGGCCGAGTCCCGAGGTGGGCAGTCTTGGGGGTGTGGAAGGGCCCCCAACTGCAGTGGCATATCAATTACCTAGAGTTGTTAACAGTGTGCCTTGCCTTGAACCGTCTTAAAGGGCGCTTACAAGGCAAAAACATACTGGTGCGTATGGACAACACTGCGACCGTTGTGTACATCAACCGACAAGGTGGTCTGCGCTCCCGTCACATGTCGCAACTCGCCCGCCAGCTTCTCCTTCAGAGTCAGAAGCATCTGAGGTCGCTTTGTGCCAATGATATTACGGGTCTGCTGA
>NW_015549579.1:439699-442271 GCF_001515605.1 Sinocyclocheilus anshuiensis
CTGAACCATGCAGCCGACGAGCTGTCACGAGCTGCACTCCCGGGAGAATGGAGACTCCATTCCCAGACGGTCCAGCTGATTTGGAAACGTTTCGGAGCCGCTCAGGTAGACCTGTTTGCCTCTCTAGAAACGTCCCAATGCCAGCAGTTCGGAAGCAGTGGCACACAGCTGGCTGCGAGGCCTTTCAAAAATATGTGTTACCCCCAGTGAATATTCTCGCACAGACACTGTACAAAGTCAGGGAAGACGAGGAGCAGGTCTTGCTCGTTGCACCCTACTGGCCCAAGCGGACCTGGTTTCCATAACTGATGCTCCTCGTGACAGCCCCTCCCTGGTGGATTCCTCTGAGGAAGGATCTACTTTCTCAGAAACGGGCCACCCTGCGAGCACCATCTACGAGAAACACTTACGCCTTCAAGTGGAACCTATTAATCGAGTGGTGTTCTTTTCACCGAGAGGACCCCCGGAGATGCCCAATCAGAGTTGTGCTTTCCTTGCAGCAAGTGACAGCTCGGTGTTTGAGGAGATTCCGCCTTTCTATGTAAAGCGCTTTGAGTACCCAGAAAAGCGCTATATAAATGTAAGGAATTATTATTATTAAGTGCTGGAGTGAAGGCTGTCTCTCTCCACCCTTAAAGTCTTAAAGTTGCCAACCATGACTCCGTAGAGGGGAAGACAGTAGGGAAGCACGACCTGGTCATCAGGTTCCTTAGAAGGTTGAACCCTCCTCATCCTCCCTCTATACCATCTTGGGACCTGACTCTGGTGTTCAAAGCACCAGTCAAGCTAAAGTTTCTTTCAATGGAAACTCATCCTCCTGGATATATTGGCCTCCATGAAGAGGGTAGGGGATCTGCACGCATTTTCAGTTGACAAATCGTGCCTAGAGTTTGGTCCGGCTGACTCCCAGGTAACCCTGAGGCCCCGGCCCTGTTATATATATTATTACCACTTGTAGCAGGAAAATGTATCATAAATGCTAAACAGTAGCATTTTTATTCATTTTACTATTGACTTTTGGTCCTAACTGCACATGCATAAACACTGAGTTGATAGACTGTCATTTTGCACTTTGTTTTATAGGAACAATGCTGGAAGAACCAAAGAGTGTATTTGGATCTTCTGCTCTGGTGAATCTAGTTAATGTCAACTCCACTAATGTTGTAATAGCTAATTCAAATGCCAGCATCTCAATCACTAGCCTACTGAGTCATGGTAAATGCATTTCTAAGATGTCCTCCAATGATGTGTTAAATCACAGTTGATTTAAAAAAAAAAATAAATCTCAATGCATACAGTTCAAATAACTATCTTGTCAGACTCTGTTCCGTGTTTTGTGTGTGTTTTGCTTCCTATGTTTCATTTTGCCCTTATTTGGTCCTTCCCGTTCCTGTCGTTATGATCATTCCAGGTGTTCCCCGTTCAGTTCATTTGTTCCCAGGTGTGTCCCATTAGTTCCCCTGTACCTAAGCCCTGTGTTTCCTTGTCTCCAGCGTCAGGTATTGAGTGTCTGTGGATGTGTCAACCTCTCCTGCTACGTGTTTTTCCTGGTCCTCTTAAAGACATTAAAGTCTCCTGTGTTGATGTACTTCTGGTCTCCTCGTTCCTTGCTCCTCGCTCCGCGCTCCAACACAGTAACAGAAGACCTGACCAATACAGAACAGTAAGCGGCGCCCCTCTCCCCTTGTCTGTGTTCCGTTTTTTGAAAAGTTTTTTGCTTCCCGTTTATTTCTCCCCACGGCGATGGAAATAGCCGCTCGGTTCTCCGCCTTAGCCTGTCGAGATCTCCCATTCTTCGAGTATGCCTGGGAACTCTGCGGGCTCACCGCGGCGACGGCATTGAATGACGCCACCATCAATTCTCTGGTCTAGCTCGGGGCCAACTACCATCGCCCCATGGACCTCCCAGACACCAAGGGACTATGCTGGAGGGAAGGGATCTACCGGTGTCTGGGGAGTGTCCGAGCCAGAACTCTCCGCGGCACTCTCCAGCCCGCCGGCAGTTCCAAAGCCAAGCCTGCCAGCCGTGGCATTCACAAACCCACGGCTCACTCAAGCCCACCAACCACGCCTTTCACCCCGAACCTAAAGGGGAATCTAAGGAGGAGAAGGCGGTCGGCTCCAGCCCCAGAGCTCGCTAAAAGTGTCGGCTCCAGCCCTCCAGGCCCCAAATCCAGCCCAAAGAGGGCACCTGTTCCCGAGTTTAGCGCACGGAGGGCTCCTGTTCCCGAATTTAGCCCACGGAGGGCTCCTGTTCCCGAGTTTAACGCACGGAGGGCTCCTGTTTCCGAGTTTAGCCCACGGAGGGCTCCTGTCCCCGAGTTTAGCCCAGTGAGGGCTCCTGTCCCCGAGTTTAGCCCAGAGAAGGCTCCAGTCCCCGAGTTTAGCCCAGAGAAGGCTCCAGTCCCTGAGTGTAGCACAGAAAGAGCTCCAGTTCCATTGTCGAGCCCGAGGAGGGCTCCAGTCCCCAAATCAAGTCCAGCGAGGGCCACTGTTCCCGAGCTAAGCCTACGGAGGGCCTCTAAAGACAATATTCTCCCCAATAATTTTTTTTTGGGGGGGGGGGGAGGTT
>NW_015549579.1:442996-443297 GCF_001515605.1 Sinocyclocheilus anshuiensis
CCAAGGCCACGGAGGCCCTCCAGCCATGGCCTTCTGAGTTCCCTGCTCCGCCAGGGCTCCCCGAGCTCCCTGTTCCACCATGGCTCCCGAGCTCCCTGTTCCACCATGGCCTCCTGAACTGTACGTTCCGCCATGGCCTCCTGAACTTCCTGCTCCACCATGGCTTCCTAGTCTGCCTGCTCCGCCATGGGCCCTGAGCTCCCTGTGCCGCCATGGCACCATGGACTGCCTGATCCACCCTGGAGGTATTCCCCGTGTCCCAGTCCTGCACCAGCCTCCAGGGCGCCCACCCCTCCCCCTT
>NW_015549579.1:443537-483568 GCF_001515605.1 Sinocyclocheilus anshuiensis
GCTGCGCCTTCCAGGAGGGGGGAGTAATGTGAGACTCTGTTCCGTCTTTTGTGTGTGTTTTGCTTCCTATGTTTCCGTTTGCCCTTATTTGATCCTTCCCGTTCCTGTCATTATGATCATTCCAGGTGTTCCCTGTTCAGTTCATTTATTCCCAGGTGTCCCATTAGTTCCACTGTACTTAAGCCCTGTGTTTCCTTGTCTCTAGTGTCAGGTATTGAATGTCTGTGGATGTGTCAACCTCTCCTGCTACGTGTGTTTTTCCTGGTTCCCTTAAAGACATTAAAATCTCCTGTGTTGATGTACTCCTGGTCTCCTCGTTCTTTGCTCCGCGCTCCAACACAGTAGCAAACGTGACATATCTATTTTCAAATGCTTTTGCATTTGTTGGCATGACATGGTTTGATTCTAACGATACAAACAAATAGTAATAAATCAATTATAAACAAGTATTCTGGAAATTCTAGTTATCTAAGCTGACCTTTCTGCAAGGATACTAACATTTTTCCATTAAATAAATAAATACATTAAAAGTAATATATTAAACATTAAACATTGTGTCACAATGGCTTCTTTGTTTTACAAATAGAAACACTATATTTGTAGAATATTATATATTTGTCCAACTTAATTCTGGAATTTAATATTTCATGTAATGTTCTCTAAGACTGAACATTTAAAAACAATAAAATACATTTAAAATTGCAAATAAATTACATTAAATTTGCGATCATCTTTCCAAGTGAGAAACAGTTACACTCATAAAGATGCAGTGTCTTATGATTTCTGTGCTATACATAAAACCTTTCAGTTATAGTACAACCTCACCTCACTATACATGAAAACAGGAATATTTTTACACCTCATCCAATGAAGAGAGGTGTTGAGAGATATCACTACAATTTGTCTAAATGAGCCTATTAGCCAGAAATCCTACAATCCCCTCTCTAACTGACATGAAGACACGAGAGAGAACGCATGGCGAATGAAAAAGAAAGGCTTTGATTGATGGCCTGTGAATTTCGAACTATGAATTCAACTATGACTGATCCCGCTCTCAGGGCACGGGGGAAATTGGAGCATTCCAGACAAAATAATGTATTTGTAGTTTATAGATATCATTCTTGGTGTGAACAAGCCTTAAACCACTAGATGGCACAAAAACTCACCCCATCACCTTTCTCAACATCCATGTTTCACTATGCACCTGGAAAGTTGGCTGATCCTTGATGCTTTTGTATCGCAGTATGTTCAGCACAACTACATCTCATTGTATCTAAAAACATTGGAATAGTTTTACATCTCAAGTAGTAAATAGAGACATTGAACTGATTTGCCAGTATCACTACAATTTGTCTAAATGAGCCTATTAGCAGAAAGCCTAAAACCTTGAGACATTTTCAGCAGTGGAAGATGAACTCTGAGGGACTCTCGACTGCTATGTGGCCAGAAAAAGAAAGGCTTTGATTGATGGCCTGTGAATTTCGTGTTATTATTCAAAGACATGAATTCAACTATGACTGATCCCGCTCTCAGGGCACGGGGGAAATTGGAGCATTCCAGACAAAATAATGTATTTGTAGTTTATAGATATCATTCTTGGTGTGAACAAGCCTTAAACCACTAGATGGCACAAAAACTCACCCCATCACCTTTCTCAACATCCATGTTTCACTATGCACCTGGAAAGTTGGCTGATCCTTGATGCTTTTGTATCGCAGTATGTTCAGCACAACTACATCTCATTGTATCTAAAAACATTGGAATAGTTTTACATCTCAAGTAGTAAATAGAGACATTGAACTGATTTGCCAGTATCACTACAATTTGTCTAAATGAGCCTATTAGCAGAAAGCCTAAAACCTTGAGACATTTTCAGCAGTGGAAGATGAACTCTGAGGGACTCTCGACTGCTATGTGGCCAGTTCAAAAAAATTATATTGTGACATAACAGTAAGACCCTCAGGTGGTCTAATAACCAATTCCTCTTTGATTGCAAACTGACAACGCATTGATCTCTGTCAAAGTTTGCCAGAGGATAAAATAAAAGACAGGACGACTCTGGGGACTTTGCTGTTGCAGCTCTTTTGACATTTGTTAGGATTAAAAGGACTGCACATCCAGTTTTAGACCGAACCAACATAGCATATCAATGAAAATGCCTAAGTAACCAAGAAAAGAGTTTGTGTCAGTGTATGTTTGATCATTCATCCATTCATAACCATTTGAAAGCAATGCACAGTGTGCACTCTGCATTGCCCATAATACCCTGTTGCTACCATTCTTCATTTGCTTTTTGTTGTTGTTTAGTGTACCTGGCAACCAGCTCTTTTTTGTCAAAGACAATGATAGATCCATTCATCTCTGAGCTCACTTAGCTATCATTTTGCCATGAACGTTCTAGTAAGATGTAATTTCACCACTGGTAATTTACAATGTGGACAATTAGTTTGAGCGACTGTCATTTGCAATGGAGTAGGAAGTCATTATGGAGTGAAGGAGATGCTTTTATTGGGCTCAGAGGGCATTCAGAGACAGATGAGAGCAGGGATATGAGCGCTGGCCTCTTTGATAAAGTGTGCCATTAAATTTGTGCTTGTGTGGAGACAAACAGCTTCTAGCTGCCCTGCAGTTGGACCTGTGAATCTGCTACTGTGGTTACACTATCAATTGTTGCGTACAGGAAGGTTGTGTGTTTACATAAAGCACCAAAGGGTTTCTTCAGAACACAAAGAAACTGTTAATAATACTCATTAAAATCTATTTACATATGAACATAATATGTATAACTGAGATATAAATGTATGTGCATACATGTAAACAAACATCCTGCACAGACTTATCTAGACTTAAAGAAAAAAATACATTTGACATACTGTGACTGTGAGTTTCCACAGTTATTAGCTTTGTAAATAAGTATATGTTTTATAAGTTAAGACTGCTGCGTGAGTGTTTCTACTACAACAGATAAGGGAGTGATGGCAAATTTGACATCTTTCAGTCTTCCAAGCAATATAATCAATCACGCTATCTTTTTTTCCTTCTTTTGTATGGTCAAGAAATGCTATCTTGCTTTCTTTTTGCTTATAAATGAATTAAGCATAACAAAAACATTACAAAAATACATGTTATATAATGCATACATGCATGCATACATGCATATTACTAGCATTTTGGCTGTTTATAAAACACATATTAATACCTTCTTCTGATTCTGCATGACCACATGACCATATTACCATATTTTAGATCCTTTAATCCAACCCCATATCTAAATTTAACAACTACCTTACTAACTATTAATAAGCAGCAAATCAGGAGTTTATTGAGGCAAAAGTCATGTAGTAAATAGTGAGAACTGGTCGCCAAACTAAAGTGTGACCACAAATACATTTGCAGAGACTCATTAACAGACATGCACACACAAACAGTGAGGAAGGATTCTGAGAGCATAAAATCTTAAGAACAGGGAATAAATAATTTATAATGGCTGATTCTTAATTACACAACACATTTCCCTTTACAGCACATTCATGAAAAATAAATGCAAAAAGTAAAACTTTTTACTTTTTCTCTCCAGTGCTGCACAAATAGGTAGGTAGATGTCAGGGTAGATCAAGAAGATGTTGCATCAGGCAATGCAAAGACTCTCTGAACATTCTTATGAATTCCATAGGGTACACATATTGGTGTGCTTGCTATTTTCTTATTTAAATAATATTTATATTTAGCCCTAAACCAGTGACAGCATAATTTAGGGTAACCTGCACACATTTAGATTTTAAACAGGCCCTAATGCAAGAGTCTTTATTCATGTAAGCACACAATTACAAGAGACAGTAGCATTGGATAAACTGTCAAGGAAGATGCAATGAAAGTTGAGCAGTGGCAGCAAACAACAGAAGATGAAGGGTAAAGAATCCAACAGGTAAGTCTAGGTGATAGTAGCACTTCTGCTGAGATTAAACAATGAGATTCAGCCAGCAAGGAGAATATATATTGTCCTTAAGCCATCTGGTTGCAGGTGTGGATGATCAAAACTGGTGAGTGAGAATGAATTGAGGTGGAGAGCCTGGCAGAGACGTGACAGACATTTATTTTGATGCTTTACCCAAAAAGCACATGTAATATTTAATTTGCACTCATGAGAGTGACATTCAACACAAGGGTTAAGCAGCACTTTCACTAGCCATTTGTTGAAAAGGAATAAAAAAAAAAGATTTTTAAGAGATTCAGGCCATATTTTGTACTGTTTTTATTGAAAGTGCCATGTACTTTCATGAACAGCCCTGTTAGACAGGCTTCTCTAACTGGTGTATAACATATATATGGTCCTTCTCAACATCTCTAGGTCTCTGGAGCCTTGTAGATCCTCAGAGGCCATTAAACACAATTCAGACCTCCTTATTTCATTCTGCTCATTTACTCACTTCCTCGAAGGCTAAAGTGAGCATATTCCTTTTCTTATTCTAAATGTGGACCTATAAATTATCTGCAAAAAAATATCATGACAGAAAATAAATACATGTTCTAAAGATAGCCACACTTTCTATTCTTTTATTTATAAAAATAGTTCTGTGCGACCATGCGCAGATGTGTATGGATTTAAAACAGACCTTCATCACTCTCTCTCAAACAGTTCCTACCTTGGAGAAACCAAAATAGCTTTAAGACTTTGAGACTGTTCATCTATTTTAAATAAGCTTTGGGGCTTCATTTGGTCCAGAGTCAATTAAGACTTATCCAACAGGGAAATCAGTTTATGAGTCTCAGTTAAAGATTTTGAAGGCAAATGAAATCTGATACAGACCTTCTTCTAAAACACTTTTCTTTTGATAGACAGTAACTGTCATTTAAATCATAAGATGGAGCTAGATTATATACAGTCAGATCAGATAATGGCTGATGTATGCTCTTACATAAAAATTCAGGTGCATGGTAAAAAAAAAGTGAATGTTGAGAAAAATGTTGGGACAATATAACACATGACAATATATGTTTTATCAGTCAGACTCACTTTATTTCTTCAGTTATGCATTAAAATAAGAATTTGCATACATGCAAATGCTGCATTGTGCATGTAATTATTGTTATTACACTGTAACAGATCTGTAATTACAATGTAATTACACAATTATATGTAAGTTTTGCCACCTAACTAATAAGGTTGTATGCGGTGAATTGTAATTACAGTGGTGAGTTATAATATCTTAATAATATAATATCTTACATTCAGCACAGAAATAAAATGCTTTGCCAAGCAACAGTTGGCAGGATGAGCAGTTTTTTATTTTTTGTATTTTATTACAGTGTGGGATAGGTGAAATAATTATTCAATATGTTCTACTCAAAATGAGAATGTTTTGTTCCCTCAAGGAGAGGAATACAATTATTTCGGAATAGGCAAGAGATTATGTTGCATCCTACTTAACCATTGCCAAACAGTGTGTTTTCAGAACTGTTCTCTATGCCATCTGAACAAAAAACTTGCCTGAGATGGAAAATACACATCAATGTTCTTATGACTGTTCATTTTCTCAACAGTGCACATCTTAACTTTCTCAGGAACTGCCTGACATGCCCTGCAACCAAACGAGCATATGATGCATCCAGTCATGAGTATGATGCTTCATAACGGTAAATGTGGATTTAATTTGGTTTCTTAATAATTTACTTGTTTGTTTGGAAACAAGGCAAGTAAATGTGAAAAAAAATGTAAATGGGGTAAAATGGAGAAGAAAAAGGAAAAATCTGAGCCAAACCATTGTGAATCCCATGTTATGTACAAAGCAAACAGAAAGTGAGGCTTTCTTAAAAAAATAAAATAAATTTATTAATTAATAAGTAAATAAATAAATTTAGTTCAGTTGTAAATGCACTTTATGCTGTATGTGATAATGTAGCACTCTGTCTCCAAATATAAAGCTTCTTAAGAATAACTGGTAAGTTTGTGCCTTACTTTCGATTACAAAAAGCCATAATTTCTTGCAACCTCAGAGGACTCAAATGTCCCGAGGAGCACCACAGTATGCATCTGTGTAAATGGGATTCAAAAATGCAGAAAAATGCCTCTCAGTGCGATATGGAAAGGCATACAGAGTGCTCTCACTCAACATATTTATGGTAATAGAGAATCTTACATAATACAGCATATCAAAGTTTACAGGAAATCTTTAAATTGCTTGCAGAAGAGAGTATACAAAATCTATCTATCTATCTATCTATCTATCTATCTATCTATCTATCTATTTCTAAAATCATGACAAAACATTAAACCTTGCAATGATGTGTTACAACAATTGTTCTTTACAAAAGTTTACATTCTTCCAGTGAGTGGATTTGTTGTTGTTGTTGTTGTTGTTGTGTGTGTGTGTGTGTGTGTGTGTGTGTGTGTTGTAAGGTTAATGTGTGGGAGCTTTTGATACACAATAAATTAAATACATAATCAATTTCTAGATATAAATTAATTTAAATATTGAAAAATGTTTTATATACAAATAAACAAAATTCTCTATATATACACTGAACAAAATTATAAACGCAACACTTTTGTTTTTGCCCCCATTTTTCATGAGTTCAGGATCTCGTCACGGTATCTCTGTGTATTTAAAATGCCATCAATAAAAGGCACCTGTGTTCGTTGTCCATAACATACGCCTGCCCATACCATAACCCCACCGCCACCATGGGCCACTCGATAATATTTGAGAGAAATAGGCCTTTTGTGTACATAGAAAAAGTCTTAGATCTTTGAGTTCAGCTCATGAAAAATGGGGGCAAAAACAAAAGTGTTGCGTTTATAATTTTGTTCAGTGTATATATATTGCCGCCCCACACCCAATGAAGTCAGGCCATACCAAGCAAATGGATAATTAATATCTTTTTGTGCTCCTTCATACAATTATAGAAAAGCCTCATTAACAAACAGCTTTATTTGCTTTGAATCTGTCGTGACCGATAATAAGGCTAACCACATTCACAAATCACAAAATAAATATGGGATTTTTGAATGGTCAGGACACAAAATGACTCACAGAGATTCTATTAAATAATGATGCTGCTTGTTTAAAATACGTTTAGGTTAATCAATTTATGTAACTATAAAATATTAGTGTAAAATGACAGGATCTCTAAAACAATTTTAGGTAACAATTCTCTATTCATCATTATTATTTTAGTCTATTTTAGTCTCTTTACCGTACTGTGTTTGCTCCTTGTACTAATCCAGGAGTTTTCTCTTATTAATCCAGCTCATCAAAGCATGACACACACTTCCATCTTCTTGTAGAGAGCCAGCCTGGCTGCTTTAATTAGCTCGCTTTAGTGCTGCCACATTTCTGTTCAACCCAATATCTGAGAAAAGTGGAAGTTGTTATGAATTCATTAACACTGTTAGATTTAATTTAAAAACATTTTTTTGAGAGAGATACTATGATATAACATTAGTATTTGTAATAAAGTTAACAAGTAATTGGTAACTAATAAACTTCTTTTCTCTCAACTTCTCAATAAATAACACTGGATCAGTGCTGTTCATGTATGCCTCTGCTTAAAGAGTGTTTTATGTTTGCTCATAAGAAAACATCAGTTTACAATGTTTAGCAGAAACGAATTATCTATTAATAATAAAAGTCATATTGGCCAAAAAGTAGGACATATTTTTTTTGTTTTTGTCCAAATATGGTCCTTTAGAGTAAGTTAGTTTTCTTTTTTTTTATCTCATTAAATCAAATTAAATTCCAAATCCAATGCATATTCACAAGTCATTAAAGAGTTCCAACACTACCAACATCTTACTTACATGAGCATGAAATTACATATATTACAACAACTCTAATTATTGAAGTTATTATTTTGATGTAACATTTCAATATTTTTTTTTTCAAGTCCAAAAATGTATTTAATGTGAATCAACCAGACTACAATAGGTTACACAATTGAAAATATATTTTAAGGATCAGTAGAAATTAATCCTTAAGTTAACAACCACATTACCACTTTTTACAGTGTGCTAATTTAAAGGCCAAACTCCCTTTTCTGAGTTGAGACACCTCTTTCCTTTTTTCAATTGCTTTTGGTCATTTGACTTCTCTCTTTCATAACTGAAAGAATAGTCACCAGAAATGGGTTGAGTCCACAATTTGGAGACAAATCGGTCTGGCGATTCAGTCAGTCATGAAATTCTGCTTGCTGTAATGAGTCATGCTTGTCTTACTCACCCGCCGTCTCATTTCAGAACACTACAGTGGCAAGCTAGACCTCACTTATGACACTGGTGCTGTGAAGATAAAAGAGGATGTGAAGTTCTGTAATAAGTGGATGGAACCACTGTAGATTGAATTCTATCTGATTTTGTGCAGCACTTAGAAGAAAGCAATCTGATGCTGCTGAAAATTGTCTTCTAAAAATAAAATAAAAATGAAAGACAGAACTAAATCAGAAAGAATGAACTCCAACAATCACACTGTTGACACCTTTTTAAAGACCAAATATTAACACAGACTTTTTACTGTCATTTTTTCATGTGTTTGTATGATATTAATAGCTAAAGAGATGCATTTTACTCTCTATGACATGTTTATTTCTCATGTAAAAATGTGATTGTGATATTAATATAAACATAAAAATATACATAAATAATATCAATAGTCTTAATGCTAATCAGGCAAATAAATGAAAAAGTTGCATAAAGCTACTTCTATACAGCTTAATAAATCTTGGAGTTTTGTAAACTAAATTGCTGGCAAAAAATGATGACAAAATGTAAGTCAACTTGACATTTCAAGTACAGTCAAGACAATTAGAGGAGACCAGGGAGAACAGTTTTTTTTTGTTTTTTTGCTTTAACGTCAGTAGATCAGTGTTATTACTTTGATATCATTTTCAAAGATGTATCTGCTACAAAATAGTTATTTTAAAATCTCCTACTCATCCCTAAACTGTGTAAATTAACATCAATTACAAAGAGAGTTGTTACCCCATTACCAAGTAGGTGTAGGTGTGGTGTGGTGTATTTTAACATAGAGAACATGGACATGCAAAAATGTAATGCTTTTTTGTTAATCAAATGCATTTGTTCAAAATTATTTTTATACCAAACCTAATCAACCCCTTATACTTAATTTAATTTAATAAAAAAAAGAGAGACAACTAATTACATTTTAATTTTATTTCAGCAAACAAGTAAAACTTAAGATTAAAAAATAATAATAATAAAATTGAATTAAAATAATGACAGTGTGAGCTAGTTATTTTCACTGTTTTTTAAAAATGTATATATTGTCCTACTTTATGCACTTGTGTAAATGGGGAAGGTAAAAGTAATCCTCCATGTTTTCCCAGCCATGTCATTTCTAGTTTTTTTCCCCCTCACTTTTTTTCTACTTTCATTTAGGTAAAAATAACAAGTAAACATGACACATCAAGAGAATCTTTAGATGAGATCCAGTCCTGTCCCTTTTTTAAACATCCATTAAGTTTTCCTAAATTGTTGCACTCATAAGTCACTTTGGATAAAACCATCTGCTAAATGAATAAGTGAAAATGCTAATCCCTCGTTTCCTTAAAAATCCTTTCGATTTGTACACAGAGATTTCTACTTTCACCTCAAGAGTATGGTATTATAATGATTTTATAACTGTACCTGGTTAAACTAATGGTGTTAAAACAGTGTGTTACAAGCATCCCTTATCAGGACAAATTTAACTCAAGTCCATTAAAACTGTTGCTGCCATTAAAAAAGAAAAGGAAAAGAAAATTACACTTATTTTTTACAGTCTGGTCAGAGATGGACTGAAGATTCTGCATTCTCATTAAACTGAAAAACTGCTCTCACTACTCAGTTCATGCCCAATGTATGCAAATCCTTACATCTGAGACCCAAGACTGAATATTATTTAAATGATATTCCAACATATCTGTCAACAAACGTGGCATCTTTAATGGTTTGTAGCTTTATCATCCAAATTTGGTGTCTTTCTGAAACACTTGTGAATGTTGTGTTTGATCATTTTAACCATGAACATATCCACTTTCATTAACTCTAAACCTGACTTAGTGCTGATCCACGTCATCATTAGCATGGTCCTAGAGTAGAGCGTTCCACTTCATTTCAGGATCTGCCAATATCTCTTTAACAAGCAGAGCCCTCGGGTCAAACTATCAGCCAAAGGGGATATTCTACTGATACCCTCCTTCATTCAAAACTCTTAGATGAAAGACAATGACAAGTCTAATATATGGAAAAGAAAATGATATTCAAACACAATAATGTTGAGAAATGCCAATACTACTTTTAATTTGTTTCCAGTGGTTCTTCCCTTTCTGTGTCTGGGTAGTGAATGAAAGCTCATCTGAAAGCCAGTCTTCAGGACACAAAAAGACACAAAAGGAGATTTATCTCTTAACTAACTTCACTTTATATTTTCTAACTCATGAGTTGGTTATCAAAGACTCAAGTTGGTGGTGCACTGGGGAAATCTAACACCTACACAAAGCTTGTTATATGTTGTACCAAGATCAAAATATCAATAAAGTTTATGCTAGCAATTTAAATTAAGAACCCATTAACTGAAAGATTCTTATAAGATATGTTGAAATTAGATTTATCAGTCTGCGAATAAATTGTACTTCAGGAAGCTGTACAACATTATTAATCAAATGATGAATATGAATGATTTAAGGTATTGATATCAGAGGTCTGTCATCATTTACTCACCCTGATGTCATTCCGCACCTCTATGACTTCATTTCTTCTGTGGAACATAAAAGAAGATATTTTGAGAAATGTGTTTTTGGAAATGATCACCAAAACTGTTAAGTTACCAATATTTTTTCAAAGCATATTCTATTTGAAACAACATGAGGGTGATTTTTAGGTGAACTACCTGTTTTTGTAATATTTTGTCATTATTTTAGTAAATACATTCTCATGTTGCTACGTCAATTCGAAAATATAGCTGTGAGAAATGTTTTCTTTTTTAACTCTTAACAGTGTATTTGTCTGTGTCTGAGGCTGTGACAAAAACCTTCGTGTCTTTGTGTTCTGTCAAGCAAGATTCCATCACCGGTCAGGAGTGTAGGGACACACTGCGTTCCTGTTTTTTCAGCAGTGATTGAATTCCTATGGACATAGTAGAGAAAACTTTATGATGCAATCAGTTTTCTGCTTCTCAAGCAAAGACTATTCTTGGCTCCTGAGAACAGCCAGACTATTCGGTGACCCAAACGGAACTCCATCTCCACCTCGACCAGAAAACGTATACTGCAATAGCTAATAGCTAAATCTATTTCTCTCCCTTTTATGAATCAAATTTGAATCAGAACTACAATGAAGTGATTATATATTTAGACACATGACTGCAGGATTATTTATTGGCAGATGCTTGGGTTTGCACACATATTTGCCTATAATCTAATGTTCCCTGAACATAATATAAAATCCATCCAATATTTGTATGGGCAAAACAAGCTCTTGACATTCCATCCCCCTTGGGCAAACACGTAGTGTCTGACATCATTTCCTCTGTAGACAGGTGCCGTACTTATCAATGGGGACTCTGATAAATGTATTAATCATCTCTAATAATGCTGCCTGTTCAATTGATCGGCGACAGACAGCGTCAGTTTAGCTCTTGGGTTATTTAACTAATTGCTTCCTGGAGCAGATCTCACCTCAGTTTCACAGTAATAAATCAGAATGCTGACGTGGAACATGTTCTTTCTGTGATTAAGGAGAAAGTAAATATGGATTATGAAGCGTTTGCTCTGGTAAAGATGTTGTTCCAAACTGTGAAGCATAACTACACTGTAAAATATAATTTCGAAATTCAATATCAAATAAATAAAAAATGTCAATATTTTATATAAATATAAAAACAGTACATTAATCTAAAAAGATTAAATAAATTGTAAAATGTAAAAAAAAATAATAAGTAACAATTTAAGTAATGTTAAAGGTATAGAAATACATCTTTAAAGTTCACTTGTGCATTTGTATCGTTTTTTTGCACATGCAAGTTGTAATGTTATGTTTACGTTGTGTATACATCTGATTCATCTCATATGTCCAGGATTCAATTTGGGTGAGTTAATTAACTTGCAAGAAAACAGCTTCATTTTGTCTGTGTTCGTTCACTGTTGAGCCTTAGCTCACCAGCTCAAGCAGGTCAATCCCTGGCATTGCTGACAAAAGATGACATTCTGAAAAATATGTTTCAATGTTGTTTTTTAGTACCCCGCTGACTAACAAAAACAAAATGTCTTCTTTTGTGTTCTGTAGAAGAAAGAAAGTCATACAGGTATGTGGAACAACATGAGTAATTGATTTCATTGATGAGAGCAACACTGCCCAAAGAATGAGCAATAGACAGGCTTGCCTTAACAAATACCATTTCTGCACAAATAGTGAATCTAGTTGACCTCAAGGTCACCACAACCACCTCCTACTCTCCGTGTTTTATATTCACTCTTCCACCTCCAACAAAAAACGTGTGACTTTTCCTTCACACATTTAAATTCACCAGTGGCATGTGTTTTCTGCCAACAGACACGTAGCTCCAATCAAGAGCAGCTGGAGAAAAAGAGCTGCAAGCAGTAAAAGCCATGACCTCGCTTATTTTCCAAATCATTGCTTATGTTTCAAATCATATTAGGAGGCTCTCATAAAGTCAAAGAACTCTTAATTGCCAACCTCCATGCGCTCCTGTCGCTAAAATATTTGTCACATAATTATTGCACTTGAAGCTGTTTATATGAGAGTGCCTTCTCTAATTATCACTCAGATAAATGTTATTGTTAATAATAGTGCCAGAGCTCATGTTGCTTCAGACTATCAGCTTCAGGACACAATTAAAATCAGGGCAGAACACACACACGCCAATATGAAAGCATCAAATCAATGAAACACTTCAATGACTACCCAAGAGCCACCTGAGAGAAGTTTACTTTCTTTGGGAAAACACAACATTGAACTACAATTCATGGAACACACTGTACATGCATTATACATGAGCTATATAGATAACATATGAAACACATAAAAACATAAATATTGGTTTTTAAGCTCTGAGCGCAGATCCTTTTGCCATTTGTTTTCTACACTAAAAGAGGAGAAAGGCAACACAATCACAGCCATATTTGATGTTATATAAACAGTTATGTGGTTGAGATTTTGCACCAATGAAATTTCAAGTGGATGGTGCAACCCAGTTTAACACAACAGAAGCAGAATTAAGCAAAATGTATGGTTGTTCGCTGGAAGTCACGATAGCAGCCGAAGGATGAAAACTCACACCATTGGTCGAGCCAGTGTTGCTATGTCGAGCTTTGAGACTCCACAGAGTAGCAGTCTTACACTTTTTTGGGGAAATCAGCCAACAAATGGCTCTGTGGTGCAATCAAAAACATTAAAATGTAAATAGGGTAAAAATTTTAACTAATATATTTTACAATACTTTCCCAGTTGATTCATCACAGTAAGCAAATTAAGACAATTGTTTTGTATTACAAGTTTTGTGTTATGTTTGAATATGCAAATTAGACATTGTCTAATGAAATATGCAGAAAATCTGTACTATACAGAATACAGAAATCTGAACATTGGCTAAAGCTATAGTCTCAAAATGATTTTTTTTTTTTAAATGTTTTTACCAAGAGGATTCTGGATATATTTTACGTCTCATAAATCAGAAAATACTGTCAACAACCAGCGTGGGGAAAACATCTTCATGTTTTAGGAATAAAATGTTATATAAAATAATGTTTTTACCAAGAGGATTCTGGATATATTTTACGTCTCATAAATCAGAAAATACTGTCAACAACCAGCATGGGGAAAACATCTTCATGTTTTAGGAATAAAATGTTATATAAAATAGGCCAATGATGTATGAACAAACCCCTAACGAAACATAAATAGCTAAAAAAAGATTTCTGGATAAGTGCATAAGAAAAAAATCCTTTGAGAAAACAGCCTTTACCGGTATTTATTGTAACTGAAATCTACAGATGCAAACAGATAAAAGTGTAATAAAATAAAGATTTAAACGTGTATTTGAAATACTTTCTTTCTATAAGACTGAATGTTATACAGTGACCATGAAAAAACAATAGTTTTGCCTGTAGTGTCTTGCTTTAAAGGTCTCCTGAAATGCTTAGAAACACGCAGCGTTACTCTATGTGTTGACGTCATTTTAACTGAAACAGGAAGACAGGGCGGGACATATCAAGCAGCACCGCCCCTTTTTAAAATAGCCAATAGCGTTCGTTTATATCACAGCTTGGGCTAGAGCCGTTCAGAGCCGTTGAGCTCCGTAAAGCCGCATTTGACAGGGTAATTCTGTGGACAAGTGACCGATTTCAGCTGCAGCTACACTATTTTATTCGGATTCTAGAGAGCATTTGATTGGACAGAAAGTTTGATGAGAATCTGAAGTATGATGTGACGTCAAAAAAATTGTTCGTGACGAACTGCAAGCTTTGAATGCTTATATCTTCTAAATGCAAATTTTGTCACTGTTTTGGAAAAATCCTTTGAGAAAACAGCCTTTACCGGTATTTATTGTAACTGAAATCTACAGATGCAAACAGATAAAAGTGTAATAAAATAAAGATTTAAACGTGTATTTGAAATACTTTCTTTCTATAAGACTGAATGTTATACAGTGACCATGAAAAAACAATAGTTTTGCCTGTAGTGTCTTGCTTTAAAGGTCTCCTGAAATGCTTAGAAACACGCAGCGTTACTCTATGTGTTGACGTCATTTTAACGGCGTTCGTTTATATCACAGCTTGAGCTAGAGCCGTTCAGAGCCATTGAGCTCCGTAAAGCCACATTTGACAGGGTATGCCAGCCACAATCTCATCCATATTTCTATAAAATATAGCATTCTGTGTAGAATTCAAATAGCTCCGATACATTTTGTGGTCTGCGGCGACTCCCGCATGTGATCCGCTCCGTGCTATAGTGGGGGAAACATTAGTAGGCCCAGCAAGTGAAAAAAAAAAGATTCTGCAATACTTGTATTTATTCTGAATTAATTGCATTTATTTTTAACATATTAAACAGCCCCAACTTTACAATAACTTTATGATGGACACATTATAAGGTTTGGTATTTATCTTATACACGCTTTATAAAGGGACGCCAACAAATTCTGATGTATCACTTGCTGTAAAGGTTTCTACCTCACTACTAGTTTTGAGCACAATTAAAGCAAAATTACGGTAATCTATCAAACCTCTGCCTCTCCAATACTCCACTCGTGAGTCTCACACTCCTAGCTGTCTGTCCTTTCCCTTGGGGACACTTTAGCGTTTGTCACTGGAGTCACTCCATCACTCCATAGCCTGGCTCGGTGTGTGGCAGCTTCTTTCAAGACTGCAGGGGAGCAGTCTATACAGATGAGCAACTGATGAGCGCTTTGTGCTTCATTAGACCTCACAATGTTTTTTTCATCTTTCATTTACCTCTTTCACTCTCCAGAAACTCTGAAGTTACATGCAAAGCAGCTGAAAACCAAACAGTGAAATACTGTGCACTCAATAACACAGAGGTCTTGCCTCCACTGTGAGTGTGGTTTGTTTGGGAAGAGCATAATGTGCATTATGCATTGCGTAATTGGACTGACTTTGCCTTTGCAGTGAGAATGAAAGGACAAAAGTCAATATGGGTGCTAGTCACAATAGCCATGACTCACTAAAATGAATAAGCCAATCAACATGTCTTTATAGCAAAGCTACAAATGCTGGCAACATTGTGCAAACAAGGTGAGTGACCTCTGTGGGTTCAGGGAAAAAAACGATTAACACAATTTAAACTGGCTTTACGTTCGAATTTGGTCAGGTATATATTTGTAATATCATTCTTTCTTGTGTTTTGGGATATATTGCATTAATAAATAGAACCATTATACATTTCAAACAATGTGGACTGAGTTTATCACTTGACGTAATTTGTAGCACGCATTTACTTGCTGTTCCAGCTTTTACTATGACAGTACATTGGCTCTCGTCTCTTGTACACCATTAAACTCGTGTCTAGAAAAGACATGAACAGGAAATGTGCAAAAGGCTGTTAAACGTGTTGATCCAGACAATTGATCTTACCATGCCACCTGGAAAGAAGGTACGTTGTTTGTCCGATAACTGTGAGACCAGCCATTGGGCATTTAAAAGAGAACTTCAGAACTGTTCAGGTGGAAAATGACATGCTGAACGAACAAACATTAATGTGAAAGGCTATCGATCATCGTTTCAGTGTAATAAAGTTTTGTTTCTTCTCTTATTTAGCAATCAATATTAATCAGCTCCTATTTTGTGGATTGTGTCTGCTAGATACATATTTTTGAAAATGGTTGCACTAATAACAAACGGTACAGTTTAATATGTCTTATTTTGTTCTTTGGTGCACAGCAGAGAGTTTGAGAGAGAGAGAAAGGAGGGGGAAAGTGCCCTGGAGCTACTCAGCTGGGTCTAAGAAGGTGTTACTGTGTGAATTATGGTCAGTCTAGCCTGCTAAATTGTGTCCCTTCTGCCATGAAAAACTGTTCAGAAACACTCTAGAACTCATTTATTGTAGCTGAGAATGGGATTATGGTACCACAAATATTAGAGCCCCAAGCCAAAAGGTGCAAAACGTATAATTTCCTTCAGAAGTAATACATTTGGATTACAATTCTGCCATTGGATTGCTTATGGGAAATCCAACGTATTTGCAAATGTTTCCTGTAATGAAAATTAGGAGTCATATATCCAAAAAGCAAAGAGTTGTCCCTGTCTCTGGCCTCAGCTGCACCTGCGTTATTTTACTTATATTCTTTCCTTCAGACTTTAATTCTTCAGCTGCTCTCAGTTTGTCTTTCACAGGCTTTTGCCGCTGCTCTGAAAAACAATAACTCTGACTTTGTTGTGCATTATGGGAAAATCTATCTATCTATCTGTCTGTCCGTCCGTCCGTCCGTCTGTCTGTCTATCTATCTATCTATCTATCTATCTTTTGACTCAGTGTAACAGCTGTATTGAAAAATGGAAGGGGACTCATCTCTTAAACACAACAACAACATACCGTATATCATCCAGATGCCCAAAAGCTAGTTCCCATTCAGATTTGATGAAAAGAAGGACAAAAGAAGAACAAAAGTTGAACAGAAAGATTGTGGAAGAGATAGATGTCTTAGTCATCCACAAGGAATAGGATTATACAGAGGGCAAAATGTCAGAGAAAGTTGGAATTTGCCTTTAGGTTCTGTGTTTAATGTGGATTAGAATTCCTCTGAGCTTTTTTTTTTCATTCCACGATATGAATGCTAAAGAAGAAAAATGGCTATGTGCAACACAAGGCAGGACAAATGTGAGCCGTCTTTATTCAGTCTCAAATCAAATCATTTATCAACGCATGAATCAGCTAACGTAAAAACCTTGTCTGTTCTCGTATGTCACATGACCAAATGCCATGACATTGTGAAAACCAATGTGGGTTTGTGTTGCTATATTAGTAGCTAATAGCTGCAACTCTGCTTCCTGTTGCTTTTACAGTGTCTTCATTTGCTTAACATTGTTAGACTCCTTGTTTTCCATTCCCAGAAACATTACAGAAGCCACAACAGTAATGCATTCTATTCACGGTAATTCTATTCTATTCATGTGTTGTGATGTGCCTGATGGGTGTTTGTGTGTTACTGAATCAATCGCATAGAAGCAATTGCTTGCAACTGATTTTATTAGTATATGATCTAATATGCAGGGGCGCAAAGTGCAACTAGACTGATTTTGTGTAGTGAATTAATTGTGTGACATGGAATGCAGTATTTGATGACCAAAGTTCTACTTTTATTTCTTACACAGAAAGACAAACACCAATTGCATTTCATCAAGTGAAAAATAATGTCAGCACTTGATAAAACTCCTGATAAAAAAATGCATTTCCTCCACTGGAGAGGAATAAAAATGTTTCCTTCAAATTAATATTTTGTGCCATGCTTTTTCAACACGTAGGTATATATTTCCTGTAAACGTGTGAGACTTCTCATTCATTAACCGCTATAGGTAAATAACTTTAGAAGAATAACATATAACATGCAGTAAACTAAAACAATTTGCACTTCAAAACCAGTATATATTTATTATTACAAAAATGTAAATAGAGGTTAGAGATTTAGAACCAGGCTACAACATACTGTTTGTCCATCAACTTCCCTTATAAATGAATCTACAAAATAAAAAGTGCATTCACCCTTATAAGGGAATGGAGTGTGCATTTCATGCACAAAATACATTTTTGACAGCAGTCCATCTAACATACATTATTGGGATCAAAAAATTAGTCAGGTTACACTTGGCACCCCATTAGGAAAACTTGGAAAACTTTAACAACAGCATAGAAATGCCTTGACAACCACCCACAATCCCTTGCAATATGAGTTTTACACAGACACACATCACTCTTTTTTTTTTCACAAAATGTCAAATTCTAGTTGTGTGTCTTACCATATCAACTTTAAATTAACTCTTAAATGTAAGGTCCAATTCTCACTATTAATTAACTATTAACTACAACCTTTACCTCAATAAACTCCTAATTTAGGAGCTTATTAGCTTATTTAGCTGCTTATTAATAGTTAGTAAGGTAGTTGTTAAGTTTAGGTATGGGGTACAATTGAGGGATCTAAAATATGTTCAAGCTAAATATGTATTTTATAAGTATATAAACAGCCAATATGCTAGTAATATGCATTACTGTTATTGCTAACAAGCAACTAGTTAATAGTGAGAATTGGTCCCTAAACTAAAGTGCGTCACACCTTATTTTAAGGACCAATTCTCACTATTAACAAACCATTAACTATGGCTTTTGCCTCAACAAACTCCTAATTTGCTGCTAGTTAATAGTTAGTAAGGTAGTTGTTAATTGATAACAACTAAATTGTTACTAATTGTACTGTATTTAAAATCAATCAACTTTTTAAAAAATATATAATAATTGTTTGTACTGTTCATTAATCAGTCACGTCCTCACTATCCTTATTAGAACTGCTCTCTTCTAGTGTCCTTGTAAGATCTAGTGATCTAGTCTTCCCGATAGCCCTCATACTTTGCCATTAGACATCAACCCAGAGGCCTCTGAGGGATCCATGTGGCAAGAGGGCAGGTTGTGACAACGAGGCTGCTGTTTCTCTGACTCACACATTCAAAAGTAATTGCCACACTCGTACGCCAGCGTCCTCGTATCCACTCCAAATGATGGACTCTGCCATTGGATTATTTAATGAATCGTGTTGCCCTGTTTTTGTGGAGATTATTGTGGAGTGTTGAACGCTGGTTGCTCTGTAGGACTGAAGCTCATTGCTATTCATTATGCAGTTGTTGTTCTGTTGAGATGCTGAGAGGAGATGCTTTAGGGGCCTGCAGCTTTGACCAGGTTAACCCAAGAATCAGAAAGACAGTATCTCATTAGTACTATGTGTATAAATTTGTAAAAAACTAATTTAGTATCTAGAGGTTAGAGATTTTGAACCAGTTTACATCAACATAGTGTAATGCAGGTTTAATAACAATATTATATATAAAAAAGCAAGAACCCATAATTATCATAACTATGACGTCAATCATCTTGTGCATTTGGTGTCAGGTTATGGAGATGATACTAGCTACGCATAATGGTCTATGTTTATGTAAATTCTAAACTAGTAATCTAAACTGACCAGTAATCATTTCAGGAATGCCATAGATGGGAGACAATGCAAAGGCCTTTGCAATAGCCTTAGCCAATGCAATAGTTGATCATTTTAAGTGTCCTCTAAAAATGGAAAGACAGTGTTCTAAAACTACAATAAAACTAACAATTGCCTGAGAACAAGGTTAAATTAACATAGTGTAATATACGTGTAATAACAGTGTAATATATGGATAATAATAGTAGAAAATACCTTAACAAGTACCCATCATTATTCAGTTCCATCATCCTGTAAACTGGGTGTCAGGTTATGGAGATGACCATAACTACACATAATGGTCTATGTTTGTGTAAGGGTTCCAAAACTAGTAAACTAAACTGAATGGTAATCATTTCATAGACGGGAGACTATACAATAGCCATACACTGTAAAAAATGACAGTGAATTTAACGGTAAAAGACTACAGTAAAAATACTACAGTAAAAACCTGTTAAATGATTAACGGTAAATTCACCTACTATATACGGTGAAAAACTGTATTGGACATTACATGTATTGGACATTAATTTTACGGTAGTATGCCATTTTTGGAAGTGAAAAAGACCGTATCATTTACAGTGAATAACCGTAAATTAACATTCCCATAATTCCCTGCGTTACATTTCAAATTTGATGTTTTTTTGTTGAAATAACTATGTTTCTTCTTAGTTTTTTCTTATCAGTTTTGTATATTAGGGTTGTGTGTTACACCTAATGTTGTTAAATTAATGTTTATTGCATTATTTCAGTTTCATGTGTGTTACCATGATGGTATTTAGTGCTTGTGTGAATGACACTGTGCACCTTCTATATATGTTATTGTTTAAAAGCTGCTTGTGTTGGGCTTTGGTTCATCATGTGACTTTCTCATCACATATAAGGTTGGTATATTAACATTATATCAGTTAATGAAATTACGGTATTTAACTGTAAATTTAATTTAAAACCGTAAAACCTAAAACGTTGCTACCGTATTTTTTACGATAAAATTCCGGCAACCACAGCTATCGGTTTTTTACCGTAAATTTTACAGATTTTTTTTACAGTGTATCTTAAGTGCCCTCTGAAATGGAAAGAGAGTGTTCTAAAACTACAAAGAAAGTATATAATGATCAACTGTAATATATTGAATCACATTCTACAGGAGGTATTCTAAGAGTCTATTTCTTCCAAAGTCTATGTACAGTTTTGAAAGTAAAATGTTGAGAGGTATAGAGGTCAATCAAAGATTTAAATCAGTTTTTTTTTTCTTCTCCATCATTTTTCTTCATCATCCCTAGTCACAAACTGAAACGTTAACTGTGAATGTTGGAAGTTGTTATGATGTTCGTCACAGTTTGTCAGACATCTGGAATGCAGAATGGTTGTTCTTTGCAGAAGATGGCTTCAGTGTGCATATTATTGAATCAGAATATTCATTCAGTGCTGTTCCCACCTGGAGGATATAAAACATACCAACCATCTGTCTGTGAACCTCTCTCAGAGAATTGTAAGATATATTTTAGTATTCCAGTTTCCTTGGAATCAGTATTAAATCAACATTCAGAATCGACTTTGAATTCACCCCTAAATCCAAAGAGAATAACCTTTCACACAGTGAGATGTCTTTGTTATAATGTTTCAAACTGTTCTAATAATCCCTCAAGAGAAAACCATTATAACTATTTATTATGAATAATTGTTCATTTGCATTGTTGAGTCTAGACTCTCAAACACAAGTGGATGTTTATACACACATCATTTTGAGGAGTAGGTGGCCAAGTGTGCGAAATTGCAGAAAAAGACAACCTACATTGAAAACACACAGAACTGCACTTTAAAATGAGACACGAAGCCTCATTGAGACTTGAAATGTATCATCCTTTCCATTTATGACTCAGAATTACATGCATCATTCAGTGACAATAGTTTCTTGATGATATAATGTTTTATTTAAACTATTATAGAGACATGGTCTTTATTTCCAAGAAAACTAAAAGCTAATATATTTAAATACTCAAAACAAAGCTCACACTTGCAATGTAACCACAATTTCAATTAATCACTATTCACTCTGACCATTTATGGTCACTCTTAGGTTTGGGGACCAATTCTTACTATTAACTATGGGTTTTCCCTCAATAAACTCTTAATTTAATGCTTATTAATAATTAGTAAGGTTAGTTGTACTAATAAACAGCTAATATGCTAATATGCACACTAATTTAGTAACTAGTTAATAGTGAGAATTAGTGCCTAATCTAAACCCATTTTAATTGTGCATAAATATATGTGACCCTGGAGCACAAAACCAGTCTTAAGTCGCTTGGGTATATTTTTAGCAATAGCCAAAAAAACATTGTTTGGGTCAAAATTATCGATTTTTCTTTCATGCCAAAAATCATTAGGATATTAAGTAAAGATCATGTTCCATGAAGATATTTGATAAATTTCCTACCATAAATATATCAAAACTTAATTTTTGATTAGTAATATGCATTGCTAAGAACTTCATTTGGACAACTTTAAAGGCGATTTTCTCACTATTTTGATTTTTTTGCACCCTCAGATTCCAGATATTCAAATAGTTGTATCTCTTATATATCCTAACAAACCATACATCAATGGAAAGCTTATTTATTCAGCTTTCAGATGACGTATAAATCTCAATTTAAAAATTGACCCTTATGACTGGTTTTGTGGTCCAGGGTCACATATTTGGGATAGTATATGCTATAGTAGTGTTCAAATTATTATGGGGATTGAGAGTTTGATTTTTTATTACAGCAGAATGTTTACACACCTGTGATGATGAACTCAGCAATGAACCAATGATAGTAACTACAAATAAATGAATAAATAAGTATAAAAAAAAGTACAGGATTTTAAAAAGTTTTCACTTTGATAGTAAATTTCATAAATAATTACAAAGAAACAGCAAGTAACGCATTGAATTTAAACATGAAATATTGAAGTAGAAAGACTTAAATGGTATTTTCTCGTAAAATGTGCTCCAGTAATCGTTGTTTTATTTAGAACTTTTAAAAATATGTGTTTACCTTGTATCTGGACTGTAATAGCCAAGTCAGTTTCTTCTTTTTTATTGCTCAGCCAGTTGAAAGTGCTGTGAAACATTTGTCAGGCAAAGGTAAATCCTAAGCTTAAAGGAGACATACGCTTAAGGCCGACCATGTGAGCCGGGCTATAGGTACTGCATTTACCTGCATCCTGATGATGGAGTCTGTACTCTTGAATACAGACTGAGTGGTTGCCTGAAGCCTTATAGAGAATTGTGAGTAATTTTCTCATAGCAGGGTGTTTAGTGGGTGTTCAGAATTCAATGAGCAAAGGATCGGCAGGGTCGGACAAATTTATCCATCTTGGTCCCAGCTGAGTGCTTTCTCTTTCTCTTTTTTTTCTTTAGTCTCTTTATTCTTATGTTCACTTTCTGTTCTGTTAGGATTTTACATATGCTGCAGATGTAGTATAGCAACAAGAAGGCATTTGCATCAGTTGCAAGTATCTGACTCTTTTTTTTTTTTTTACTCATACACTCTTGAAACCTCTTTGCAATGTTATGTAAAGGGTTGTTTAATTTCACTCAAAAATGAAAACTATGGCAAATTTTTCTAATTTAGTTACAAACTCTTACAACATTCGTTCTCATCAAACAGAACAAGTGAGGTTCAGCAGAATGTCTGAGGATATCTTTAACTTCCATACAATGAAAGGAGATAGGGAGTGGAAAAATAAGCACCGTGTAATTATGACAGACCCACACACACACCATCAAATAAAAAATCTCAAAAGAACAGCATTTAAAATATTATTTTCTTTCATTATTACGATATTTGTCTGTCCATTCTGTCCTGCTGTGAGAAGCAGGCTATTAAAATAAAATGATGCAATTTCCTCAAGGATATTTCAATGAAACATTATTATGCATAATTAGAAGACTAAGACTCTCAACTCTTTAAACCTCAACTCTTATATTTTGAAGAAACAGGGCAATAGGGATATATACACAATAAAGACGTGTGCATATTTGTGCATCTGCATCTTTGCACATGCATTATAGCCTTTCTCCTTTTTTAGTCTTTCAAACCCTTTAGGCACTGGTACAACCTTTGAAATGTTTTACTTAGAGAGAGATACTGTAGTTATTGTAGTATATCATTATGTTCATACCGATAAGTTGGTTTAAAAAGGGCTTATTCTTTGCATAAGTAAAGTATTACACTACTATAGTAGAACAAATTTTATGGTTCTCTTAAAGGAACACTCCACTATTTTTGAAAATAGGCTCCTTTTCCAACTCCCCTAGAGTTAAACAGTTGAGTTTTACCGTTTTCGAATCCATTCAGCCGATCTCCGGGTCTGGCGGTAGCACTTTTAGCTGTAGCTTAGCATAGATCATTGAATCTGATTAGACCATTAGCATCTCGCTCAAAAATGACCAAAGTGTTTCTATATTTTTCCTATTTAAAACTTGACTCTTCTGTAGTTACATCATGTACTAAGACCGACGGAAAATTAAAAGTTAAGATTTTCTAGGCCGATATGGCTAGGAACTATACTTTCATTCCGGCATAATAATCAAGGAACTTTGCGAAAATGAGCCTATTTTCAAAAATAGTGCAGTGTTCCTTTAAAATACATCATTTTGGGGAAGAAGAAGTAGTGGAAGAAAAGGAAAAGGGATGATTATATAAAATCCTTTGTGATTTAATAAAAATACAACTTAATATATTAAACTATATATCAAAATGATATCAAATGATTTATTAATTAAGATCTATTGATCTATATGAATGTTATTATTCTCAGTTGCAAGTTTCTTTTTTTGTTTTTTTTTACTTTGCATGGTTTTTGTACTGTGGTGGGTCGTCGATTGTATGTCTTATGCAAAACTGGGTACTGAAAAAAAAAAAAAAACACATTTAGAACCACTGATACAGAGTGTCAAACAGTGCAATGCACAGTAAAGATATCAGCATCCATAACATCAAAATGTGCATCTTATGGTTAATGGGCAAAAAGGGATGGACCCTTATTGGTAGGGGGAGGAAACTCAGTTGTTGTGGAGGTTTGTGCATATTTGTAATTAGGATGGTCTGACCTCTGGAGATCCCCCGGTCCCCTTGAGTGACAATGTCACAATCTGTATCCTGTGAGAATACTCTGCTGCTCTCGGTTCTGCGTCAAGCTTGCGCAAACACACAACCTCATTCATATACACAGACAGTGGAATTGCGCCTGTCACTACGTGGGTCAAACAGAGCCAGCCCACTCAGAGCGCTATTTAAGGGCCTCTCTTGCACAGTGCAGCGAAGTTTCAGACACACACTTGTTCTGCAGTCAGCGTGTGTGCTCCATCTCTCTCTCTCTCTCCTCCTCTCTGCCAGAGTTTCACCTGAAGGTATGATCTCAATTTTTCTTATATTTGAATGTGGAGTGTTGCATGCTTACAGTGTTTGCATGCTTCTGTGTAAAATCTCTTTACACAGGCTACAGTTGTGTAAAATATTGTGTAATATTGTATATTGTGTAATATGCAATATGTCCCATGGTTTTGAATTTTAGTTTGTAGATTTTAAATAAAACAAAGAAGATATGAAGTGAGTGAATGAGATTTCCAGAGAAATTTCCATTTTAGTTCCTTTTGCTGTTGCTTCTTGGCTTGAATCCAAGAGTTATTTAGGGTTATTAGTTTTTTAATATCTCTACACCACCCCCCCAAAAAATAAAAAAATAAAATAAAATAAATAAAATAAAATCATTGTTTAAAAGAAAGAAACTGTCATTAAGTCAAAATTTGTAACCCAGAAATTAGTTAGATGGACCTCTATGGCAAATGAGTTTTATCTGAAACTGGTGAAATAAACAGAAAAACCCATAGTTGAGATCTACCAGTGTTACACATTACACCCCAATTAGTTTGTATATCTGGTGTTTAATTCAAACATATTTACACTTTTTCTCTGTGACTGTGCTGGATTTCGTGTCTTGAACGGAGGCAGGGAAGTCTCAGTCCTCTTTCTTTTAGCAATCTTTTTTATTTATTTTGATGGAGGATCTTTTAATGGAATTTAACTTTTTCATATTTTTAAGTTGGATGTAAAATCAGGTAAAAATCTGTTCACTAGACTTACATGAATTTTAGAACCTTTTTTACTCATTAAGGTGTATTTTGCAAAAGCTCAAATGAATAGGATTTTAATGAAGCAATATTAAAGCTCTAACGTGTGTGTGTTTATTTCAGCCATGAACGCTGGGATCTGTGTGTGTGTGCTGCTGGCTGCCCTCTCCACCAGCAGTTGCCTTTCTCTCCCCACACACTCAGAAGATCTCGGGCCCGTAGCGGAACACACACGCCACACCCGTGCAGCGCCCTCCAGTGGACAACTCAGCCTGCTGTCCAAAGCAGAGGATGATGAAGAACCCCGCAGCAGCTTGACTGAACTACTGGCCAGAATCATCTCCACCAAAGGTGGAATTCTCCTTTCAAATGACTATTTTATATTTACTGACCTTTTATAAATTGTCCCTAATGCATATTATGTTATACCCTTTAGAAACTATGATCATGCCATTTCAATAGCATTTCAATCGCATTAACTTTGGTCAATTAGAGTTATATTTTCCTATTTGAGATTTCTATTGAACCTCTCACTGTATAAAATGATTGTGATTTTAACAGTAAAAGGCTGTAAAAATGCTACAGTAAAAACCTGTTAACTGGTTAACAGTAAGTTTCCATACTATATTCGGTGAATAAATGTAATTACATTTAATGTAATTTTACAGTAAAATACTGTTAAAAATACGGTTTTTGGAAGTGAAAAAGAAAAAGTCATTGTATAATTTACAGTAACAAACTGTAAATGGAAACTCCCACAATTCCCTGCATGACACTTCATATTTGATGTTTTTTTGTTGAAATAACGTTTTTTCTTAGTTTTTTTCTTATCAGTTGTGTACATTAGGGTTTAATCTTACATGTAATGTTGTTAAATTAATGTTTATTGCATTATTTCAGTATCATGTGTGTAACCATGATGGGGTTTAGTGTTTGTGTGAATGACACACCATGATGGAGTTTAGTGTTTGTGTGAATGACACTGTGCACCTTCTATATATATATTAGTATTGGCCTCCTCAGCTCGTATAAAAGCTGTTTGTGATGAGTGTTGGTTCATCATGTGACTTTCTCATCACCACCAGTTTTTGGTGGTTATCAGTGCATTACAATGGTTCAAAACAGATATTAGTACTTCAATATTTTGGTTTATTAACATTACATCAGTTAATGAAATACGGTATTTTATTGTGAATTTAAATTAAGTCTGTAAAACCTAAAATGTTGCTACCATATTTTTACGGTGAAGTTCTGGCAACCACAGCTGCCGGTATTTTACCGTAAATGTCACAGATTTTTTTTACAGTAACAGGAATTACATAATAATAGTATAATAAATAATACTTCTACTAATGATTTATTTCTAGATTTATATATAAATAGATAGCAATTTCCAAAGGTTGCTGTGCTTAAATAAATAAATTAATATGTCTTTGTTCATTTCATGCAGGTACATATCGCAGAAGCCCCTCTCCAAATAGCAGGTCCATGGGCAACAATCACAGAATAAAGGACAGAGATTACTTGGGATGGATGGATTTTGGCCGACGGAGCGCAGAGGAGTATGAATACTCCTCATAAGATCTTTTCAACAAATCATGTTAATCAACCTGATTAACCAATCGTCTGTACAGAGTCACCCATTTTAATGTCAATCAAATTACAGTCTGAGAGCTCGGTCTGATGTAAATTTGTTTTTACAATGGAGATAATGCAATATATAAATATATGTATCCATCTATATATATTTATTTTGCAGAAAACAACGAGTGAGAATGTAGTCTCAACTACTTTTATTCTCATAACTCATGTATATATGATTGTATCCTCATTTTAGACATATCACAGGTGTCTGCGAATAAATCATTGCCTTAACTCACTCAGGTCTCATGGCTATCGTAACTCATTGTGCACTTGAAATGCAGAAAGAAAAATCGTGTGGCATAGAAATATGCAAGTTTGACCAGTATAATGTGCATTTTGGACTATAAACAACACTAACAAATGACAAAACAGAAAAGAAACCTGAAAACTGGTAGATTAAGAAAAACTAAATCAACAGGCCTTTTAGCTTTTCTTAGCATGTAGCTTTGATTTATTATCTTAGCTGAATCCACCACAGCTCAGCGAAGCCATTTGTGTGGTGTTGAGGGACCAAGCTAACAGATTACACTTAATGATCTTATTATGAAAGCTTTCTCTTATTGGCCCCCCCGAAGCTCAACGGCTAGCATTACAGCACTAGCGCCACGAGTAGCCTTCAAATCCAATTCTCTTCCATTGCCTGAGGGACAGATTAGAGTTCAGGCAATAACACTCGATTCTGCTGTGAGAACAGGGGGAGAGACGGAGAGAGAAACACATGCAGATGGTTAGCCAGGGAGACGACGCTCCATGGTTTATTGCGCAAAACACTTGAGTTAGCACATAATGGATGAATCGTAGGCTGATGATTGCGAGCGAATGAAGGGCTACACCAAACAAAAAGAGACATTATGCCACAGGTGTGCCTTAGTGAAAGAGATTTCATTCTGTTAGACAATATAAAGTGAACCAATAAATGCACGCTTACACACACACAGTGCCAAACATGAAAAGGTTTGCAACCAGGGCAATTAAATGTGTTCTGGCAATGTAGATACATTGTCTGAGCCAACTAGCCAATTCCCTTATTCCCCCCTTCTTCACACATAGACAAATGCATCTTGGAAGTGTTTTTCACTCACGGATACTAAAGAGTTTGATTTTGCTTTATTGAGCACAGGTAAGACAACTTCAAGTCCTATAATGCTATAATCCTTTGTTTAGCGACTAGACTGGCACTAAAATGACACTTGTACCCAATTTCCTGGATTATATAACAACACATTAGTCATAACTAAGGAAAGACCTGACATAATTAACTTACAATTCACTTACTCTTTTGAGACATTGACTTAATTTAATTTAATGAATTATGATGACTGGCACGATGGATTATGATGACTGTATGCAATCAACTGACATATTATTTGGCGGAAATGGAGGTTTATTACTTAGTGTTTAGGAGCTTGTTCAAATCCCTGATCTAAAGTATGAGCAATAATAATGTTGAATAGTTTGTCTCAACAAGCACTGCTGAATAATAATTAATATATAATATTTTAGATGCTGTCAGTATGTTCATAATCTGTTTTATGCTAGAATCCACATGACTGAATGCTAGGACTAGACAGTCTAGTTTCCAGCCCTGCTCCAACACACCTGACTGTAATTATCAAGTGTTGCTGAATATCTTAATTAGCTGGTTTAGGTGTGCTTGATTTGGGTTGGAGCTGAACTCTGCAGGAAGGCAGATCTCCAGGGACAGGATTGGGCATCCCTGGTCTAGCAGGTCTTGCATGGCTACGTATGACAACTGTGGTCTCCCAGTGGTTCACTTCAGTGGAGCAGATCTGGAGCTTTGGCCTGAACTTAGCCTTTTCTTCTTCAGTGGGTTTAGAGTCGGCTACTGATGAAAAAAATACAAACTATTATTATTATTATCTTTTTTAATATCTGTGGGGAACATGTCTATGGTTGTTCCAATCTCTTAGATAAAGTTCTTACCTTGGAGCTCAGAAAACCAGGTCTGGAGCTTCTTCTTCTTGAAGTCAGCCTTTTCTTCTTTAGTTGGTTTAGAGTCGGATACTCCTGAAAAAAAAAAAAAAGATTAAATGATTAAAGGGATAGTTCACCCAAAAATGAAAATTCTGTCATTAATTACTCACCCTCATGTCGTTCCAAACCCGTAAGAACACAAATTACAATATTTTGAACGCATTCTGAGAGCTCTCTGACCCTCCCATAGACAGCAATGATATTACCACGATCAATGCACAGAAACGTAGCAAGGAGATCGGTAAAACAGTCCATGCAACATCAGGGGTTCAACCGTAATTTTACGAAACTACGAGAATACTTTTTGTGTGCAAAGAAAACAAAAATAACGACTTTATTCACCAATTCATCTCCTCCGAGTCACCCTGTAGTAGAGGTCTGCTACCCGACCCGAGCCCGACGGGTCCCGAAATACTTTCGGGTTTCGGGTCGGGTTCGGGTTAATGTTTAATGAATAGCTTCGGGTCGGGCTCGGGTTTAAACTAAAACGATATGCAGTAGGCTACGCTGCTTTCATAGATGCACGCACACACATTATTGCACACGACAACGACAACACAGCACGGAAACTTTTATTAGTAAAATAGCTTCGACAGGCTACTGACTCGCAACTTTATATTTCTCTGCAATGAGGGGGTAAAATCGCTGTTTTTGAAGGAACTAAGCCTCGTTGCTTGTAGAGAGAGGCGCGCAGACGCAGGTTCACACACGCAACTTTCATCCCTCTCTCTCGCGCGCGCGCGCGCTAATTCAAATACATTATATAATTAGCGTATTATAATAGCGTAATATAATTATAATTATATAATAAATGCGATCTTACCGCACTGCATCTCTGTGTCTGATTTAAAGCAGGCTGAATGCTAACGAGCCTTAACTGACAAAAATGACCATAATTTGCACGATGGAAGAATTATCGTCTTGTCGTATACAACCATTCCAAAACTCGGCAGAATTTATTTGACCGCTGCACCTGATGTTCATAAACTTTCATAATTGGTAAGTGTTTTTTTCTTTTGCCTTGTGAACTGGCCGAGCCTTAATGATTCTGTTTCTTTACATGTATTTGCTTAGGCCTACTGACCGTTGCATGCAATCCTGAAATACAGCATTTTTTAAAATTGGCTATTCGTTGTGGAAAAAAAAAAAAAGATTTCGGGTTCGGGCTCTAAATTTAACTTTGCCACTCGGGTCGGGTCGGGTCAGACGATCTCGGGTACGGGCCGGGTTCGGGCTTCAGTTTAAAGCCCGTGCAGACCTCTACCCTGTAGAGCCATTTTGGAGAGTAACGAAATTTGGAAATTTGGAATTTGAATGAAAACAACATATCCACGTGGTGATGCTGACACAGAATAGCATACGCTGTGGACGTTCAGTGTATACTCTCCAAAATGGTGCTATAGGGTGACGTGGAGTAGAAGAATTGTTGAATAAAGTCATTGTTTTTGTTTTCTTTGCGCACAAAAAGTATTCTCGTAGCTTCGTAAAATTAGGGTTGAACCCCTGATGTCACATGGATTATTTTACCGATGTCCTTGCTACGTTTCTGGACCTCGATCGTGGTAATTACATTGCTGTCTATGGGAGGGTCAGAGAGCTCTCAGAATGCATCAAAAATATCTTCATTTGTGTTCCGAAGATGAACGAAGGTTTTACGGGTTTGGAACGACATGAGGGTGAGTAATTAATGACAGAATTTTCATTTTTGGGTGAACTATCCTTTTAATCATTTAATCTTTTTTTATTTTCAGGTGTATCCGACTCTAATCCAACTAAAGAAGAAAGGGCTGACTTCAAGAAGAAGAAGCTCCTTACTTTACTTTTTCCTTACTCCTTACTTTACAAAGTTCTTACTTTGGGGGTCTGGAAACCTGGAGCGTAGTCTTGAACTTTGCCTTCTCTTTCTTAGTCAGTTTAGAGTTGGCTACTGGTGAATTAATAAAAAAGACAATTAGTGGCAATAATCTACTGTCTAACATGTTGCGGATGTAACCACATATTCAAGATTCAGAGAAAACAGTATTGTTAGTTGTGGCGCTGGTTGAAATTCTTACCTTTAATTTCAGTAAACCAGATCTTGAGCTTTTTCGTAAATTTCTCCTTCTCTTCCTCAGTCGATTTAAAGTTGGCTACTGGTAAAACAATAAAAAAGTCATTTGGACAATTCTCAACCATTTTTCCGAATATCTGAGGAAAACATCTGTCCCGCTCAGCATCTATGGTGGCTGCAGCCTTTGGCTAAAGGTCTTACCTTGGAGATCAGGAAACCAGATCTGGAGCTTTGTCCTGAACTCAGTCTTCTCTAACTCAGTGGTTTTAAACTTGGTTACTGGTGAAAATAATAATAACAATACCAGTAAAAAGGAAATCGGTGCATGGAAATCCCATATTGATCAACCATTATATCTTGGGTGAATGTGTGTCCCACTTTGCTGATGTTCTTACTTGATGTTCATATTAAAGTTTAAGAGAACTGTATCTGCTGCATTCCTGGCTAATGTTCTTACCTTTAATTTCAGGAAACCAGGTCTGGAGCTTCCTCCTAAACTCAGCCTTCTCTACGTCAGTAGGTTTAGAGTTGTCTACTGCTGAAAAAAAAAATTTGACCATTATTCCGAATATCCTGAATAAATATGTGTCCCACATTGTCAGGTGGCATGGCCATTACGGGAATATTGGTGGCAATAATGTACTACCTCAGTTATTTATTTTAATATGTGTTGATGTCATGTGCATTAAGAGAGTGAGTATGGGTATAGAGTTGGCTACAGGTAAAGTAAAAAAAAAAAAAATCAGTAACTGAAAATTCCATATTGATCAACTATTATTCCAATACGTTTGCTGATGTTCTTGCCTTGGAAGTCAGGAAACAAGACCTGGAGCTTTTTATCAAACTCAGCCTTCTCATCGCCTCCTGGTTTAGAGTCAGCTACAGGTGAAGTACAAATATCATTGTTTGACAATTAGTGACACTAATTTACTGCCTAACATGTTATGTATGTAACCGCATATTCATGATTAAGAGAAAACTATTTATTGTGGCCCTGGATGAAGTTCGTACCTTTGAATTCAGGAAACCAGACCTGGAGCTTTGTCATGAACTGAACCTTCTCTTCCTCAGGTGGTTTAGAGTCAGCTACTGGTCAAAGAAGAAAAAAAACATTAAGACAAAATTGTAATTTATTTCCTGAATTATTTATTTCATTGTTATGACGTTATTGGTGTAGCCAAACAAGAGTAAGAAAAAAAAATGAAGCAAAACTTAAAGAATCTGTGGTTCTGTGAATTTGTGATGGTTGTCATGATCTTTCCTGAAATTCTTACCTTGAAGGTCATGAAACCAGGTCTGGAGCTGTTTTCCAAACTCAGCCTTCTCTTCTGCACATGGCTTAGTGTTGGCTATTGGCAGAAATGATAAAACAAGAAATCTTAGAGACAGTTCCTTCAGATAACTGCCTAAATTAGGTACTTTAATGTGTAACGAGTTATTGAAGATTATTGGGGTCCAATCAGTATTCTTAATATTAATATGAACTAAATCTATACATACAGACACAGTGGTCTAAAAATTATTTGGACAATTTTGGACTAAAACACCACATTTACAAAAAAAAAATGTTATCGTGTATTTGCATTAGATATAAATATATCAAAAAGCTGGTATCTGTTTCTGAACCTAGATACATTTTTTAACCTACTGGTCTGTATGATGTTTTTGATGGATATATGAAGTCAGTCCTACTCCCATGTTGTGTCTTGCTACCCAGTATATTTACTGTGCACTGTATGACAATGTTTGAAAATAACCTCACCTTGCAGGTTTGGAAACCAGACCTGACACTTCTCGCTGAACTCACCATTCCCTTTAGCTGAAGGTTTTACTAGAAGGGCTAATGTAATGAAAACAAAAAATTTATTACTCATTTAAATGGTGCAACTTCAAGAGTCCTTCTTTACTGTATAAATAAAATGTCCTTTAAAATGTTGTCAAATGTCCACACATGATCCATAATTACTTATTTTTGGTGCTCTTACCATGAAAATTTGGAAACCAGTTCTCCAGTTTCTCTTGAAACAGAGAACGGTTCCTTTCAACATCCCTTGCAATTTTAACCATTGCTGGATAAAACAGTAATCACCGTGAGCGTATTAGGCTTTCCACTCTTTCTACACACAGTCTATTAGCTCTCGATCAACTCCTCACACACTACACAGAATTAGAGTTTTCCACCACTGTTATACTAAGGTGTGTTTCCGTGACATCATAATGTCTACGAACATTCTAAAAAATTGCCAACATTCCTCACAACTGTTCATGGACATCTTCACTCATTATAACTATTAAAAAAGCCTAGGAATGTTCAAAAAGACATTGCATTAGGTCTGCTTGTGTTTAATTTGTGTTGCATCAATAAATGTTCATTTTAACTTGCTAACCTGTGTTGTAATTTTTTTTATAATACTTTTGTAAGTATTAACATACTTATAATACTTTCTTAATGTTAGGAAAGTGGCTGTTTATTTTCAAATATGCCTCAGTAGAGGACGATTTCTTTGTTTAGTTCATTTTACTGTGGATTCTAGTCTTTTACAGACTTTTACAATATGACAGTTTTGCAGGAACATGTAATGTGTTCATTCGAACTTTTATTACATAAGCTATTTTCTCATGGAATTTGACTGGACTGCTATCTACAATATTTAATGACAATATTTTTAAAATAAGGTCAATTTTCAGTTTCTACATGCACAAGGTATCATGATGAGAAATATTTTAAATCGTATGAATCATATTTAATTTCAATGGACACAAACACAGAAGTTTGTTAGCTCATATTGCATGAACTAATGAGAACATAACTTTTGTTAGCAATATTGTGCATTGCAAGTAAGTAATGTGCACCATCTTTGTACATCTTATATATGTATTTTATATAGTAAATCTAAATATAATGCTGTAATCAGCATTTTAACGATTTTTCGCGGCAGCTGTAATAGTAAAAATATTGCAAAAGTCTTCAAAACAATTCCACATTAATACTTATTTCATATGCAAAGATGTCACCCAATCATAAGCAGTGGGTATTTACAAGTCTTAAAAGATACCTGAACATTTAAACAGTTGAAATCAGATGACTAAAACAGGGTAGAAAATGTCATTTTATTTCTAAATTATGACAGTAAATGATGTAAAAATCCTACATGAACATTATAGGTGCACCTCAGGAAAGATAAAATAGAAAAAAATGCAGTTCATTACCCCTTTAAACATAGCTTGTAGTGTAATTAGCTATTTTCTAAGAAACATAATCCTCTTTCCCACAATACTAAACATTTAGGATGTTTTCCTTAACTGATTTTCAACCAGTTATTTAGATATAGACTTTCTCAACAACTTGCCCAAGTCTTCCCTATTTATCCAGTTCTTGAGATATTGGCAATATATGGCAATGATGCAATATTTGGAAAGTTGGTTTTGCAACAAAATGTTTTTACATTTACATTTATATACTAAATCATACTGAATCTCAGGCGATAAGTGTATAAATATTGTATTCTGTGTTGCATGTAAGTGAAAGTTAAAAATATTAAAATTAACCAAACATTGCCTAATTTTGTCTGTATTTTTGCCTGATATTCTTTGCATTTTTCCTGCTCAACAAACAGAACACCTGTGAATCTGCTTGTAGTGTCACTCCCGTTCTGCCGTGGTTGTGTTCCAGTCTATTTTTGAGCCATCATTTTGAAACTTTCTTCAATGTAAAAACAACAACAACAAAACAAAACCTAACTGTTAGTCATCTTAAGGTAACTACAAGTATTATGTGTTTAAATTTCAAAATAATATTGTATCTAACACTAGAGTTGTGTGGGCTAGGAATACGTTAAGATGCTGTGACATCACAAACATGTTGCATTGTGGTATACTGTATGGAGCTGCCTGAAGTGAACATACGAGTCGACTCATTCCCTTGATCAAAATCGGTGGCTTGAGGATATTTTCATACAACCTTTCCTCATCCGCTTGATAAAGTGGAATGCACTTCTGAATGGAGGTGGGGATTGGTGTTTAGGTAAGTTTGCATGTAGCTATATTTCTCAAAGCAATGTGGAACACACCCCTTGTCTCTTGCTTTGAAAGTACATTCGGACCTCACAGTTGCTGTATACGGTGTAAAAGGCAACCTGTATGTGTCAGGCTCTGGGCCAGGTTTTGTGTGTGTCTTGGCTCCCTATGTGCTCCATCATCCCAGTTTCTCTGTCTCGTGTTTTGAGTTCATTGTTCCCAGGTCTGCCCAGTGTTAATTGTCATTAGTTCCAGGTGTCCCTTGTCTTCCCCTCATCAGTTCCTGTGTATTTAAAGTGTGTTCTAGTTCTTGTCCTTTGTCAGTCGTTAAACGTCATTCTGTCATCCTGATGTGTCGAGTCCTGTGATCCCCAGCCTTTGTTAATAAACCCTTTGGTGCTACTTTATCTCCGTGTCTCCTCGCTCCTTCGTTCCCGTGTTCCTCGTGTGTGTGAACCGTGACAGAACGACTGACCAAAGACAGTAAGCGGCGCTCCTTCTCCCGTGTTTTATTTCATTTTTGAACAGTCTTTTGTTTTCCTTTTTCTCCTTGTTTGTCTCCGCGGATGGAAGACCGCGCTTCTGTGAAGCGTGCTGGCCGCGCCTTTGTCAAGCGCCAGCCGGGGCTTTCTCCAGCCCACTGGCCTCGCCAAAGACAAGCCCGCCGGACGCTCAGAACCACCCCGTAGCTATGTCAAGCCCGTCAGCCAGGGCTATCTCCAGCCCGCTGACCAGGCCGATGGCAGGCCTGTCAGCCGGGGCTATCTCCAGCCCGCTGGCCACGCATATGGCAAGCCCTCTTGACATGGCCACGCATATGGCAAGCCCACCGGACGGGCCACGCATATGGCAAGCCCACCGGACATTAATATGGCAAGCCCGCCAGACTTCAACACTCCAGTTTGCCGACCATGCCTTTTCCCCCCGATCCAGAAGAGGAGACTAGGGGTGAGGAAGAGGGGTGTCTGCTTCAACCCCAGAGCTCGCTCCCGTGTTGGCCCAGAACACACCTTTTCCCCCCGATCCAGAAGAGGAGACTAGGGGTGAGGGAAGGGCTCCTGTTCCCGCATATAGCCCACGGAGGGCTCCTGATCCCCAGTTCAGCCCAGGAAGGGCTCCTGATCCCCGGTCCAGCCCAGGAAGGCCTCCTGATCCCCGGTTCAGCCCAGGAAGGGCTCCCGATCCCGAGTATAGCCCACGGAGGGCTCCCGATCCCCCGTAGAGCCCAGGAAGGGCTCCCGATCCCCAGTTCAGCCCAGGAGGGGCTCCCGATCCCCAGTTCCGCCCAGGAGGGGCTCCCGATCCCCAGTTTAGCCCAGGAGGGGCTTCAGATCCCCCGCCGAGCCTAGGAACGGCTCCAGATCCCCCGCAGAGCCTAGGAAGGGCTCCGGGAGTAATGTCAGGCTCTGGGCCAGGTTTTGTGTGTGTCTTGGCTCCCTATGTGCGCCATCATCCCAGTTTCTCTGTCTCGTGTTTTGAGTTCATTGTTCCCAGGTGTGCCCAATGTTAATTGTCATTAGTTCCAGGTGTCCCTTGTCTTCCCCTCATCAGTTCCTGTGTATTTAAAATGTGTTCTAGTCCTTGTCCTTGGTCAGTCGTTGAACGTCATCCTGATGTGTCGAGTCCTGTGATCCCCAGCCTTTGTTAATAAAACCCTTTTGATTTATTCTACTCCGTGTCTCCTCGCTCCTTCGTTCCCGTGTTCCTCGTGTGTGTGCACCGTGACAGTATGAGGCAATCCCAATTTTCCAATTCATTTTTAGTGGGCTACCATTTGTGCTTCCAGCTCCACTCTGTTTCACCTGCGTGTACACACGACTTGCCATCCCCTGTATTAAGCTTTTAAACTCCTTTTGCTGTCCTTATGTAACATAGCAGTCATGATAAATACAAGGACGATGATGCATGCTTTATTGAAGAAATTTACTGAAGAAAAGTACATTGAAGAAAAGTAAACAAATACAACATAAACAGAACAAAAGTCTGAGAAACTGCTTTAATTCTTTGCAGCATAGATCAACAAGATGCTGGAAACTTTCCTCAGAGACATGGAAGTAGCCATCACAAGATGACTGTGGTTATGAAGGAATGGACATGGTCAGCAGCAGTACTCAGGTATAGGCTGTGGTGTTTAAAAGATGCTCAATTGGCACTAAGGGCTCCAAAGTGTGCCAAGAAAATATCCCCACAAGCATTACACCAGCAGCAGCAGCCTGAACCGTTGATACAAGGCAGGATGGATCCATGCTTTTATGTTGTTTACACCAAATTCTGAGCCTACCATCCGAAAATTGCAGCAGAAATTGAGACTCATCAGATCAGGCAACCGTTTTCCAGTGGCACCTGCATGGTATAATGCTGCTGTAGCCCATCTGCATCAAGGTTTGATGTGTTGTGCATTCAGAGATGCTCTTTTGTATACCTTGGTTGCAGTGGCGAGCGGTGACTTTTTTAACCGGGTATGCTGAGTGATAAGACACGAGCATACGCAAAACAAAGGGAGCAATATGATGTTTGTTATTATTAAAATTTTATTTTACGTTTTTTTTTATTTTTTTTATTTACCGCTTAGGCAATAGCGTTGACAATAACGTAGCCTATATCTTCAACATACGTTGTCTATGACCAAAAATGTAAGAAGATATGTTTTCAGTGGACTTTTAAAATGTGCTTTACTTGAGAAAATAAAAATATACAGTTAGTGTTTTTTTCTTTTGATTTAGTCATGGTTTAGCATCAAACACAATGTGTTTTTCGGCAATCAAGATCTGACAACAACAGCACATTTTTCCGCTTGGGCGAGCGCATCGCGAACTGTTTATGCCGAGTTCACACTGCACGATTTTAGCCCGATTTTTCACTCGCCGACAGGTTTCGCGAAATCGCCGACAAATGCTTGAAACCAGTGTTGCCAAATCCACTATTGCCGCCGGTTGTTTTTTATGTCAGCAGGTTGAAGCGACCCCAATAACGTGATATTTAGGCCCTGGAATGTGAATTGTACCAGCAGAACCCCGCCAAAAAAAATGTGTATTTTACCCCCCGAACGCAATTTTTACTGGAGGACCCCCTCGAAAGCAATTGGGCTATTTTCAGGCAAGTTTTGAGTAGCAATTGGGCGGGTTTTGTAGCGAAAACCTGGCAACCCTGCACCAGACAGAGCTGTCAGCGATTCTTCCTATTGTAAAGTCATGCAGTGTGTAACCTCCTGTCTCGTTCCATCGTGCAGTGTGAACACAGCAACAACTGAATGCTACCCCAGATAGTCGTTCAGTGTGAAACCAACAGTGATGCGACGTCTTTGAAAATCGTGCAGTGTGAACTCGGCATTAGGCTACTCCGCGCATGAAATCTTCCGCAGACCAGCAAATCACTGAGAACGTGCATCAATCCTGACGAGTCATAGCAACAGAGCAGAGGCGAGAAAGCTGAGGAGAATCCATTCGCCCGGAAGCAACCACAACTGTTAAATTTAAAGAAAATGACTGCCGTTTGGCAAATAAATCATTGTACGTACTTATTCCTAACTCTTTAGGCCTTAAGTTACATTTCAAATTACAAGGGATCAACTTATAATCATGTTTATATGAATTATCCCATGAACTTATTCTCTCAAATGGCCTGAGTATGCGGAGAATTCACAGCTTATATGGACGGAATGCCACTGCTGTATATGTGTATGGTACAGTAGCTGCACAGTAGCACAGAAGAAAACACTTTAGAGAGCTTCAAAAACACTCCAATCAGTGAGGTCAAAACAAGCTTTTAATCCTGCTCTGCTTCATTAGTTCATCTTTTTACAGTCCTTAATTCAGGTTTAGCTGATTTCAGTTTCTGCCTGTAGGTCGGTATAAGATGAACCAAACAGTGATCAGAGATAAGCGAGCTCTTTATTGCTGTGTAACAGTGATCCAATATATTACTGTCTCTGGTGGGACATGTGATGTGCTGTCTGTATTTTGGCAGTTCACGGGAGAGATTTGCTTTATTAAAGTCCCCGAGAATGATTAAAACAGAGTCCGGGTGTTGTTGTTCTGTGTCTGTGATCTGATAAGCGAGTTTCTGTAAAACTGAGCTCATGTGCACTTGCGGAGGAATGTAGACACTGACGAGAATGAATGAGCAAAACTCCCGCGGCGAATAGAACGGCTTGCAGTTAATGAAGAGCACTTCTAGATCTGAACAGCACATCTTCTTTAACACAGTTACATCTGTACACCACCTCTCATTGATGTAAAAGCATGTCCCGCCGCCGCGTGATTTCCCCGTTGATTCTGCGTCGCGATCCGCTCTGAACAGCTGAAAGCCCGGGAGACTCAACGAGCTGTCCAGAATGGCGTCTTTCAGCCAGGTTTCCATGAAACAGAGCAGCAGAGTTTAAAAAATCCTTATTTATCCGGGAGAGCAGAAGGAGTTTGTCCGTTTTGTTGGGTAGAGAGCGGAGGTTCGCCAGATGGATGCTAGGCAACGGCGTCCTGAATCCGCGCTGTCTGAGCTT
>NW_015549579.1:483608-494319 GCF_001515605.1 Sinocyclocheilus anshuiensis
TCGAAAACCGGTGAAATATCGGGTGGTGTGTACTTCCGAATGTCCAGCAATTCGTCTCTGGTGAAACTGATTGCAGGGATATAACTAAAGACAGGACAAACTAACAAAAACATAAAAACAACTGCGGAGCACGCCACGGAGGCAGCCATCAGCGTCGGCGCCATCGCGAACTGTCATCACGAAATGACAAGGGATCAACTTATAATCATGTTTATATGAATTATCCCGTGAACTTATTCTCTCAAATGGCCTGGGTATGAGGAGCATTCGCAGCTTATATGGACGGAACGCCACTGCTTGGTTGTAATTAAGTGTTTATATGAGTTACTGTTGCCTTTCTGTCAGCTCAAACCATTCTGGTCACTCACCTCTGACTTCTGGTATCAACAAGACATTTTCACCCACAGAACTTCAAAGTCACTTAAATTACCAATCTTCCTCATTCTGATGGGACATTTCATGACATTTTGTTTACAAGCTGTCATGTAATCGCAGTGTTTTAACGTCAAATCATTCCACGGTTAAAACACTGTGATTACGTGAGGAAGGGATGATCAGGCTCACTCGCGCTCCACTCTGCAGTTTAAACTAAAGCAATAAGCCCCAAGAAGCCATGGTTTACAGTGAATTTATAACAGCTAAGGGGGTTTTAGGCACTCCACTTCACGTCGTGCCTAACAACGCCCCTTAGCTGTTATAAATTCACTGTAAACCACGGCTTCACTGGGTTTATTGCTTTTATGAAACAGTTATTCCATATATGTAACAAGGTTTCACAAAATAAAACAAAGCAAATAAAATATAATGATATTAATAAAAACATTATTCTTTCGCCAAACAATGTAGTTCCTCAGAAACGGTTGTGGTTGCAACAAAGTGGTCGCCGAACGACACAGACATAAACAAAGGTGTATGTTTGTAGAGTAATTTACAACAGTTTCGAACACTGCTCAACCAATCAGAATCAAGGACCGGAACGATTCGTTTTATAATGAGGCGTTTATACAGCAATCTGTCGTGTCAAGTCAAAGAGTGTTATAACGGCATTTATTGTTTGAATTTCCATATCAAAAGTAACAATATTAAAAACTATAAGTTTCCAAAGAAAGTTCCACTCATGCAGTGCTTAAAACAATGCTGTATTTGTTTGGTACACATGCGTACCAAACCGAAAATGTTCAGTACAAATATATGTGTACCGTTACAACCCTAATAGATCGATAATTATTGTGACTAACTGCCTATAAACTTTTAGTTGAAAAGTGGTTTGGTTTAGAGTAAAGAGGCCTGAATTACTACCAAAATGAAGCTATAAGTTTGAGGAGAAAATAGGCCCACTCAGTACAGTCTTGCAGGAACAAAGTGTTTTGTATTTGTGTTCGCAATAAATTTATTTTGTGTTTCTATGGAAACCCTCTTCAGCTAGAGAATGTCATCTGAATATCATCACATTGTTAGTAAATAGCTGGTGCTCTTCACACAAAGTGGCCTGTTGATCAGTCAGCTGAAGTCTGGACACAAGCATCTACTCACTCCATGCAAATTTACAAGATAAGGACCCTGTAGTGTTACTGTTAGCTCAAGATCAAACAATGACGGATTCAGAAACATGAACTGGCATATTATGGACCCCCTCGTTGTGACCGCTCTGGCAATTTCTTTTGGACATGTTCTGTGTTTGAATTACACGACTGATATGGAGTTGCTGGGTTATTTAGATTGTAGGGACCAGAATTTGTAACAGAATCAGATATGCTACTGAATGTAGATGGATATGAGAATTGAATTGATTTGGTGTTGCAAAAACAAACGTAAAGCTCTTCTACAAGCTCAGTGTTGGTGAAGCACGTCCTCTTGTGGTCAACAAGGCTAGTGTATCACGAATGTTGAAAACGTCTTTGGATATTCATGGACATATAGTACTTGAACAAACACCTAGTTAATAGTGCAAAATAAGACAACTGACACAAAATTATCACAACTGGTTTATTGATCCTCTGCAAAGGGGAGCTTCTAGAATTCATGAACCAAAACTCCACTTTTCACCAGTGTCATCGCTTTTCAAATTTTTTTTCACCTCAAGTTTAGGTTTTTTGCTTTTTATATATAAAAGTTAGCATATTTGAATCCTTTGCATATTTACCATTTACAATGTACAAGTAAAACGTCCCTTCAGTAATCTGATGAAATAAACACCATTGAAATCAATGTTCAGTCATGGCAGATACCTCTGTGGTTCTGAAACACATTCAACAAATGTCATGCTGATTAAATGCGCGCACACACACACATACAGTACACACACGTTTACACCTGACATATTAAACTTGCCTCAACTAAAAGAAAACACAGACCTTTTCTTTAGAACGACTCGTGCACTTTTAACTGTATGTGCTTCCTCTGCAATACATCAAATATAATATATCCTTCAAATATCTTCATTGGGAAGTCAACATCACACATTGTTACAGTATTTATGTCAGTGCATACTGTGGCAGGCGAAGCCATTATGAGTCTGTCCAAAAAAACCAAAACAAAAAAATCAGGCACTATAAATTCCTATTGCACCCTTGATATCTTTAAAGCTTACAATACATACTTCACTTGCTTTACATACGACACACATCAGTCAGTAGGTTCCAAAACCACAGCAGATGTACAGTATATATTTTCAGTTGAACCTGACATCCTTTTGACCAAAGAAATCGTAGTTGTGCACTTTTCCCATCAAGTCTTCGATACTGCAATTCCACACGCCATGTACATCCACATATACACTTATAAATAATGTTGGTCTCAACAAAAGGACATCAAAAGATGACTTAACATGAACATGATTGTGTTTCAAGTTCAAACCTGCTGCAATTCTTCATGCAGCACTTTCACAGCCCTGTGGTCTCGGTTTCTGAAGTATTTCAGTCAGTCGACTTTTGAGGATGTAAAGCGCAGAGAGTTTGTGCTAATGTGCAAATTATCACCAATTCATGTCAACAGCGCCCTCTATTGAGAGTCATATCGTTGAACTCTGTTATTACACTGTAATTACTATTATATTACACATTAATAAGCCATTTTAGACACTTAACATCACACTGCAGTTATTTAATTGGATGGACTAGATGGAAAAGGCTTATGTGAAGGTATTTGTACTTATAAAAGCATGTTTTACAGATTTTCGGCACACTAGGGGCTGATTTAAAGCACTAATCGATGGCCATTAAAAAGTAAATTCTGACCTAAAAATCAATAATAAATGACAAAACTTCATTGTTCACCAATGTCTGGGCTACCATTAGCATTAAGGTGCTATCAGTGCTCTTGCTAGCATCTTGAAATTAACCAATTTTGAAATGTCACATCGGAAGACCAGATTTACAACAGTAACAAAAAAAGACGTTTTCTTGCTTATCCTTGAGTAGTTTTTAAATTCAAAAAGTGCTTAAATTAAAAGTCATTTTGGCGCGTTAATTTTCCGCTCTGATCATATGCTACATTTTCTGGCAGCTAGCAAGTGCAAATTGTCCACTTTTTTTTTTTTACACACAATGACAAAAGCTTGGAATATACCAAGACATGTGACAATGCTGAATGAATTGTACTCTATATATGTTGGTCAGATGGACACAGAAATAGACAAAAATAGGTTGTTATAGCAACTGTTATAACAAAATAATCTATACAAATATCATCTTAACAGGCACTCTAGTTTGTTGCAGGGATGATATACTGTATCAATGCAAATTTAAATAAAGCCAAAAGGGACGACAGAGAGGCAACATTCACTTTTCATTGAGGCTAGTTTGTCTGGGTGGCCCTGGGCCCTTCATAGTCATACTAGCCCCAACCATAGCTGGGTAACTGCGGTTTCTTCTCATCCCTGAGTTCAGCACTGGCAGTCCCCTGATAGGGGAAGTCACAACAGCGTGGGCCCCGAACGGTGGTCCCGGCCTTCCGATCCCTGGGGTCAAAGTTCTGGGAGCCAGGCTAAACTTCTTCACCTTGTCCACCAGTCTCAAGTTCTGCACACTGACTTCAGTCTGACACTGCGTATCTGTCCGAGCCCTTTCGTCCGCCTCCCGCACTTCCTTCAGAATCGAGCTGGCTGGCCGTGAAGCCAGGAAGGTTTCGTAGGGGGGGTCCGAGGGGCTGTAGTCTACAGGGAGCACAAGACTAGTGGGTTTGGACTTGCTGGGGGAGTTTGGAGGGGTGGAGGGGAGCGTGTCCAGGCCGGGATGCGTGGGGGTGGCACTGTGTGATGAACAGGGGTATGGTGGAGGGGCTCGGTCCGCCCGGTCCCAACTGAGAGGGTTATAGACAGCAGCAGATATACCTCTCTCCTGTAGGAGGCGCACTAGTCCCAGAGAGGTACTGGTGGTCTTGGTTGAGTCTCGGAGGTTGGTGAAACTCTCCGCCAGGCTGAGGCGACGAGGCGTGCAGGGGGTGGACACAGGGGTTGAGCACAGACTGCTGCTGGACATCACACAGGAAGCTAGTGATGGACCTGACAAGAGACTGAAAAAGTGAAGCTTTATTAGTTTGAGTTATGTAGTTATATAAGCCAAACCGTGCACTGATAACTCTGTGAACGCAATTAAACAAACTGAAATATTCCAATAGTGTTGTGAGTATGTCAATCAATCCAGTCAATAAAGTCAATCCAAATGCAGGAAATTTTGTTCACTTATGTGGTTAGTGTGTTTGCAGTTTGATTGGGATAAATCTGTTTTTGATTGTGCAGGTTTGATTTGAATTTCTATACAATATATAGTGGCTGCAAAAACAAACAAACAAACAATTTTTAATACTATATGAATCAGGCACAATATGTTGCTGCATAATATGGGAAAAAAATCAAATTGTGATTTTTCTGATAAAAACTGCAATTGCAATTTAAAATGTGATAAAACAGCTTTACTGCACTTGTTTGTAGGGCAACATTTTTCGATTATAAAATAATATTGCTATTATTAAAAAAATAAAACTTACTACTAATAATTATACTACTACTACTAATAATTACATTTTACATTACACCTGTAAAATTACAATACTAATAGCAGCATTTACTGTGATTTGAGCTGCTCTTAGGATAATGAGATGCTCGTGTAAGAACAAAGTGCTGCGCTTGAAACATGCATTGCATATATTTCATTAAATAGCAGCTTTTACGGTTTGACAGTCGCACTAAGACATAACACGATTTCGCATTTATTTTGATTAATAACTATAAACAAACAAATAATTAAACGTTATTTTTTATGCATTTGGCAAATACTTTCATCCAAAGTGACTTGCATTACATTAAAAGTATAATTTTTTTTCTAATTTCCTGGAAATCGAACCTATGACCTTGATATTGTTAGCACCTTGCTTTAATGTTTGACCTATGTTGCCATTGTTCTATTTTAATTATATATACTATACTATAGTATAGTATATACTATATATATACTATATACTATACTATATATACTGTATATATATTATTTTGGATGCAAATTCCTTTGATTATAAATTAACATCCTGCTGACATCAAACCTCACAGTATTTATATATTGTTAAGTTGTTTGATTGGACACATCATGGCTCTGTTATCATTCTGTTCCTTCATGCATTCTACAGTAATTTAAAGTATTAACCAAGTAGTATACTGTATTTTACAGTATTCATTTACAATACACACAGATATAATCATAGATTCATACACAGTGTGTGTTATTTACACAAACATTTGTTATGTCATACTGCATAAAGTCTTCCACAAAAAAGTTCTGGTGTTAGGTTGAGAAAATCCTTCAGGTCAGTTAGAGTGGTTTGTGTTTGGTTAGAGAACAGCACACTCTCATGACACAAGGTCTAATCAGCACTAGGCTGGTCATGCTATTCTTCCTCACCCCCAGGGGGCTCTGCTCAGTGAGTCTGCTCTAAACCCGCCACCAGAACAACATGATAGAGAGCCGCCTCATCATCCTCATCATATGACCTGCAGAGAGCCAGTCACACAGCTGTACAGTATGTTTGCTATAGAGACAAGCTATTTGTCTGGAACACTTACAGACAGATTTACATATTTAAGACTGTCCAATAAACCATAGGGCATCCTATTTGTTGCTTTACGGTTCCAAAGGTTGCTTCTCCCTGCGATATTCCTTCTATGCGCCCTCATTTGGAAGTCAGCAGATTTCATTAGGGAATAGATTTTTTGTCCAATTTTTGCTTGACCATTGTTTTTTTTGTTTAGTGCAGTACCATCAAAGGGACAACTCTGTACCTTATTTACCCCTAAAAGTTTAATAGTAGTAACTTTCAGGGGTAGATATAAGGGGACTGCTCCAGTGACAAGCTGTAATCCTAAAGGTACAATTTTTGCACATATTTCTGACAATGTATTTGCCAAAAATGTCTGATATGATCCATAAAATAATGTATACTAACAAGTTCTTAAGATGGTATTATGAAAAGACCACACAGTATTTACCTTGGTGTGACTCTGGTGAGTTCATCTGTAGGGTGCAGGATCCTGCAGGTGGTGAAGGTGTACGTGGAGCTGGTGTGAGACATACATTTACCAGGGAAATGCACTGGGGAGAGCAAGAAAGGAGAGACAAACATCAGTACAAAACACCACAAACACACTTACAGTATATAAACACACAGAGGTAGTTAAAACTGCTTCAGGATCTGAGGAGAGCTAAAGCAATGTAATGTGGCATAATGCAAGCTATTATTGGGCTTAAATTAGAATCTTTACATACAAATCATGAACTTTTAATCTTATGATTCATCCTGATGCAGTTTTAAATAGCTTCACACAGCAGGAGAGAACAGTGGGAAAGAGGGAAGATCAAATTCAATTATTACAGACAAGCTAAAGCATATTATATACCTGTATAGCAGCTGGCATTTTGTTTCAATAATTCTCAGCAGAAAGTTGTCAGTTATGATTAAAGGGATACTTCACCTCAACCCAAACAAAACAACAAAGCAAAGCAAAACAAAACAAAGCAAAGCAAAGCAAAACAAAGCAAAACAAAACAAAACAAAACAAAACAAAGCAGAGTGCTGTGGACAATATATGGACTTAAAAGCCACGTTTTGACATACAAATTGTCTACATTTGGAGGCTTTTCACAGCAAATACTGATGGATCAAAATAATTGCATATCATGTAATTAATTTTGATTACAATTTTAATTGATTGGCAGGGCAGTCTTGTGCGAAAACTCAACCCAAACAAAACAACAAAGCAAAGCAAAACAAAACAAAGCAAAGCAAAGCAAAACAAAGCAAAACAAAACAAAACAAAACAAAACAAAATGAACAAACAAAACAAACAAAATTAAAACAAAAGCACAAGACAAAAAAAGAACAAAAACAAACAAAACAAAAAACAATTGTCTGTATGATCTTAGATATTTACAGGTGAACTCAAGCCATCTGATATTCACAGAAGGTATGTGAGCATTGTGTCTAACACTCTAAATTGTGGCTTTCTGTACGTTTGTGTAGTAGACAAGCCTGACATTGAAAGCATGTGGAGTGTGTTTGTGTACATGTGGTGTCAATGTGACCTCTTTCCAGTGACGGTAGAGTCTTTTCACTCACATGACAGTGGCTCACACCGCCACGTTTTTAATAGAACTCTGTAACATTATCCTTTAAACACACTCAGAACTCTAGCTGGATGTTAGTTACATGCTGGGGCTCCTGTTGAGAATGTGTGATGGTGTGTGTTAAATGCATCCAGGGATGTGTATGTGTGTTGTACAGTTTAGTATCGAACATCACACTCTGTGCCCTCAGGGTGGACACCAGCCTAAATCTCACATACGGGTTTATCGGGGGACAAGTGTGTGGAAAGAAAGAGTAAATAAATGTTGTTTCCCCCCCCCAGGCCTTATACTCTCTGAAACAGTGTTCTGGTAATGCAGGTAAGAAGAGAGATTGAGAAGAGCCTTTCAGAAATGAACTAGTGCTGAAAATGAGAATTGAGTCTAGAAGCTCGTACTAATTATCACATATTATCATACTCATATTTGTAAGTATAATTAGAGTAGATCTACCAATTTTATATAATATCAATGATTTGGTGTGAATTGTTAAAAGATGAATGAAAGCCTGTCAAGACCATGTCTGGATCTGCAAAAAAAAAGAAAAAAAGTAAATAAATGTATAAAATTATATAAATAAATAAATGAATGAATACATATAAAATAAATAGAAATAAAGCATATTTTAGGATAATTCAGATTGCCCATTACTACAATACAATATATGCTGCATATTACATATATGTCAATTGTATATGAATATAATTATTCAATTATGTTGTTATTGAATTGTTATTAAATTGTATTTAGTAATGAATTAAATTAAAATGTAACTGCAAAAAAATACCAATTTATTTTGATTCAAAAATATTATTTATTAACATTTATTATTATTTATTAATATTTAAAGTATTTTACTTCATTCTAGAGTGAGTCCAAAGGCTCAATTCTCATTTTTTCAGCACAAGGAGCCAGAGAGATGACTGACAGGTAGAATGACAGTAAAATGTAAAAAAAAAAAGACTATACTCAAAAGAATATGGCAGCTGTCTTCAGGGTGAGTGGATGATGTGCAGTGGGTGTGTGCCTGCAGCTGAACAAGGAGAGAACCAGCTCATCCTAGGCCCTCACAGGCACAATACAACTGCGGTTTACGGGTACTCCACTAGGGCATCGTCTGCTTTATAGTGAGGCTTTATGTTCCCGCCCCCCTAAGCCTGTCCGGAGGGTTAGTGGGGTTACGAGGGTCCCTCACCAGATGAGACCTCCTCCTCTCCAGCCTCCATTTGATCTGGCCCCACTACAGGGGACCCTCCATTTTCTCTGGGCTGCTCTTCCTGGTTATCAGGATTGTTGGCACGAGGTCGTCGCAATGCAGGTGAACAAGGCAGAGAGCCCAGGCAAGAGGTAGAGATGGCGGATTGGGAATGCTGTCCTGGCTCATCTTCCTCCAGGTCGGTGAATTGGTACACCTCCTCCAGGTCCAGTTCCAGCGGTCGAAAGCCCTTGGTCACGACACCCGGCCGTGTGTCCAGGAGGCCGCCCAGGTGGGGCTGAGCGAGCTGCTGCCATGCGTGCAGAGTGGCTGAACCTGACAAGTAGAGGAAACAAGAGTGGAGATCAGATACAAATTTTTAAAAATGCCACATAACATACAGAACACTGAGAACAGACTGAGATCATGAGTGCATGGTGACGTGCATCAAGTGCGACACAATAAATTTTTCAAATTAGCATTTGTTGCATTCCGAAAGAAACGAGGTAAGAATGAACACGTCATGACATGATCTAAATACCGGGTTTCTGTTCAGTATTTTAAATGCTGCTAAAGTGGCTAGTCCAGAAACACTTTAGCAACTGTGTAATATCAAGAGATACAAGACATAGTTTCAACGCTTAGAACTGATATGAGAGTCTTTGTAATTTAAGGCATGCCTGCATTCCATTACATTTTAGGGATAAAATTATAATAATAGATTACTCAGTATGTGTTTTATATTATATTATATACAGTATGTGTTCAGATGTTCAGCAGATACATATTTAACTGATAACATGATCAAAAAAATACATTCAGCTCATAACAAACTATTTAATATTAAGAATTGAGTAAATTATGGGTTCCTTTCAGATTATAGTGTATAGTCTTGGATTAAATTAACTTGTAGTTATCATTTTAGTTAATCTTAATCCATTTTATTGTAAATACAATATGTTCCTTTGAAAATGGCTCTGAAATAGATATGATATATAACCAAAGCTGTAATACTCATTTGACTCTTGTTGTGGACCGACTAAAGAAGGAGGGGGAAATTAAAGTTGTGTTTATTAGAGAGCTAAAAACAGACAGGTAAGAAAACAAAAGAAGGATGCAAACACACAAACTTAAAATTGACAGATGTTGGGAGTAAACCGATATAACAATGTATAGTTAACCCAAAAATGAAAATCCATGTTGTTCCAAACCTATATGTCTTTCTTTTTTCTGTGGAACACACAATAAGATATTTAGAAAGAAATGCCTCTTGGTTTTTTGTCCATACAGTTGAAGTCAATGGTAACCAAAATACATTGAAAACAAACATTCTTTAAAATAAGCTCTTTTGTGTTCTGCAGAAGGAGGAAAGTCATACAGGTTTGGAATGTGATAAGGGTGAGTAAATGATGACAGAATTTAATTTTTTGAGCCAACTATCCCTCAAAAATCCTTTCTCTGGAGCTAATCTATCAGATATCCTGTTAGTACCTTTTAAAACATACTCAAAGACGTTAACGAAATCAGAGCATTGATAATTTGTTAACATGCTTTTGAGTTTTCTGCAATTCCTAATAAGCGTTACTATTGGGTAGGCTATGTCACATTGCTTAGTTTATCTTTTAACTATATCCAGCAGAGGTCGCTAGAGACATGAGTATGAATCATAAGGCTGTGACTGGTTTACAGTTAACAGTTATCTAAAATTAAAAAAGCAATCTTGCAAGCAATCTGTTGCAGCAGTGATATTCGAAACTAAATGAATTCAATGACCATGTTGTTGACGTGATAATAGACCTCACGAAAAACAATAAGTGAAAGATATGCTTTGAAGAAGCAAGCATGTTTCTAACTTTTAGTGAATGAAAAACACTATTTTAAAATATACCTTAGTACTACCTCTATG
>NW_015549579.1:494329-509510 GCF_001515605.1 Sinocyclocheilus anshuiensis
TTGAAAAGTCTCTTATGCTCAGCAAGACTGCATTTATATGATCAGTAAAACCAGTGATATTGTGAAAATTGATTAAGTTAGAAACATTAAGAAGTGTTTTCTATTGTTATAGAAATCTTTTGTAACATTATAAATGTATAACTGTCATTTTTATAAGTATTTTTTCTTTCTTTCTTTTTTTAATCTTACTTTGCCAAAACATTTGAATGGCATTGCATCATGGTTTCCACAAAAAGATTAAGCAGCAAAAAATATATTCAACACTGATAATAATAATTTCTTTAAGCACGAAACCAGCATATAAGAATCATTTCTGAAGGATCGTGTGACACTGATGATTTGAATAATGGCTGCTGAAAATTAAAGGAATTAATTGCATTTTAAAATATATTAAAATAGAAAATAGGGTCACACATTATTTTAAGGTCCAATTCTCGCTATTAACAAACTATTAACTACGACTTCTGTCTCAATAAACTCCTAATGTGCTGCTTATTAATAGTCAGCAAGGTAGTTGTTAAGTTTAGGTATTGGGTAGGATTAGTGATGTAGGATATGGTCATACAGTATATGTGCTTTATAAGCACTAATAAACAGCCAAAATATTAATAATAGGCATGCTATTAATCAACTAGTTAATAGTGAGAATTGGTCCCTATACTGAAGTATTACTACTAGTATTTTAAATATTTAATTTTTTTTTTTTTTTTTACTGCATTTCTGATAAACACAAGCCTTGGCGAGCATAAGAGACTTCTTTTAAAAACATAAAAAAAATCTTCTTCATTCCAAACTTTTGACCAGTAGTGTGTATATATAGTGTGAGGCGTCTAAATCTCAAACCAGCAGCGAGGTTGTGTGTGTCTGAAATAGAAGGAGTGTTGTGTAGACAGGTCCTCAGCACTGTGGTGCATTAACGCCCACAAAGCATCAAACAATAAGAGGGTGAAAGGCCTGGATTGGGCTCGGTCACCTTCCAGAGGCTTGACGATCTGGAGTTTCTCCGGCAGGTAGGATCGGGTGCTGTAGATGGAGTAAACCGAGTGCAGGGTTCCCAGAGACATGATGCTATCTGCCGGAGTGAGGGGGCCGCCGTCTTCACTGCCACTCCCACCATCTCTCTCCTCGTACAAGTCGCTCTTCTCTTCTGCCAGGGCGTTGAGTTTACGCTCTCTCTCCTCCTCAAAGAAACGCCGCTCGCTAAGGTAGTTGTCCCGTCGAAGGGAAAGACGCCGCAGTGCCGCCTCCAGGTCACGGGAGCCAGGTGTGCCAGGCGTGCCAGGCTTTCTGTTGGAGTCATCAGAGCTGGAACAAATATTACAGATAAGAAAATCAAACAATACAAACAATACAAATGTCCACTAATAAAGAACTTACACCCCTCCCCCCACATACACCCCCAAGATGTAACAAATTCTATTGTTTTAAAGTGCCCCTATTATGGATTTTTGAAAATGACCTTTCATGTAGTGTGTAACACAGCTCTAAGTGAAAGAAAACATCCTGCAAAGTTTTAAATCTGAAAGTGCACCGTTTACAAAGTTATTGTATCTCAAAAGAAAGAGTCGACTCTGAATCATTGGAACGAGTCGTTTTTAAATCGAATCCCAAGCCGTTTCATGTTGACGTCAACGTGAAACATTAGCATATAGCCCGCCCACTTGCTGGTCTTTTCGCGTTGGTCTGAATGAAAATGCAAATTCATTCTTTGCCACTAGGTGTGGCTTTTGGAGCGGTAAAAATAGCGGTTTCCCCGGTAATGCTGTACACAAAGCAGCACTGCGCTCACAAACGCTGCTTTATCAGGCAGTACAGGCATGATGACATTAAAATGAGACCAATCGGACCAATCACCGCAGATTAGCGTCACGCAAAGGAGGGGTTTGGAAAAATTAATCGTTGAGCGAATCGTTTGGGAGTCGTTGAGCAAATAAGGTAAAAATAAATGCATATTATAAGACAATGAAAGTGTTTTTGACCTTGCATGCATGTCAATCTGTTGTTGGGGACTCCCAAAACCAAAATATGAACCTTTCATTACCCATAATAGGGGCACTATAAATAGAACCAATAAATCAATATTAATGTTCTTGCAAACAAAGACAGTCAGCTAATAATTATTTTCACGTTACAGTATAACTGCAATATATGACAAAAGGCTGAAATTCTATATATATTTTTCTAAATAAATAGAACACAAGTTACACTAAAGTCAATCTACAAGTATGGAAAAATGGATATCCATTTTTAGTTATTAGAGTTTTTAAAGATTAATCAATAATCAATATAGTAGTAGTTATAGTTACTACAGGTTAACAGACAAACTAAACCTTTTAAAACAAACAAACAAAAAACTTATATATAATTTAAAGATAGTTGAATGTTTTTGAAATAAGTCTCTTATGCTCACCAAGGATGAATGTATTGGATCCAAAAAAAAAAACAAAAAAAAAAACAGGAATACTGCAAAACATTTTTTACAATTTAAAAGAATGGTTTTCTACTGTAATATATTTTTAAAATGCAATTTATTTCTGTGATGGCAAAGCTGAATTTTCAGCAGCCATCACACTCGTCTTCAGTGACATTATTATTCAGAAACCAATCTAATGTGCTGATTTGGTGCTCAATTATTATCATTTATTAAATTTGTAACTATTCCAAACATTTTACCGGTAGTGCATATATGCTAGTTCAAAAGTTTTTTTATTCTCCAAAGAAAAAAATTAATACTTTTATTTAGCAAGGATGCATTAAATTGACAAAAAAAAAGACATCTCCTAAAAAAGTTCACATACAGTAAATGCTGTTCATATATTTTAAAATATACTAAAATAGAAAACTGTTATTTTAAATTATAACAATATTTCACGATATTACAGTATGTTTTTATAGTATTTTTGATCAAATAAATGCAGTCTTGGTGCATTTACCAAGCCCCAAACAAAAATTGGTCAACAAACAGTAGTTAAGCAAACACACACAACGCATTTCTATCATACTGCTTAAACATTTATGGTTTAAAACCACGTTTGATGCTCTTACCCATCCTGATTTGACTGGGTTTCCATCAGCATACTGTTAGTGCGGTTGTCCATTTCAACACCATCCCCTCCGTACATGCTCGATCTGGGTGTGCTCAGACAACTAGAACGCCTGGAATTCACACAGGATGTCTGATTGGACCCTGGGATGTTCATAGGGGACGGGCCCATGGAGAGCTGCCGAACAGTCTGGTTGATGTTACGCACTGTTTCAAAGACACGTTTAGGGTGCAACCTGACCAAAAGGAGAAGACAAGCATGTACAGAGGTCAGTGTCATCCTTAGAAGATTTGAACCTACAACCATTCTGTTATCAGCTCAGATCTTTAACCAGTAAGCTAAAAAATAAAAATAAAAAATAAACATAAAATGCCTTGTAACAGAGATTAGAATATATTTAAAATTCCTCTGAAACTGACTCGGCATGCAAATTCGTAACTCATGCAGGATATGAGACACTAACACACCTTTGTTCCTCTACGTCTGGATCAGACATTTGAATCTCTTTCCTCATGGTGCCTTCAATTTCAGCAGCTAAAGAGTCCTGTTACACACAAGGCACACCATTAGCCAGTGAATAACAGTGATATTGTATGTGTATTAGTATATTTAGCATACTAGTGTACTGCTTACTGTTTAGTACATACTAAGTCAACAATTTGTGAAAATAATACAAATTAATAATACATTAAATTAATTTGTTGTTCTCCATTTCTCACCATGGGGAAGAGGCCGAGCGAGTGGAATCGTCGCGGTGTACTGAGAGGCAGCGTTTTATTCCTGAAGTTCTTCAGTTCCTCCTGAGCTTCATGAAGCATCTCCATACATTCAGCATACTTATCCTCCAGCTCCCTCAGCTACAGAAAGAAACAGATAAAGACTGAGATAAAGAGACTGATAGCAGGTGAAAACAGCAGTAAAATTCATTTAATCAGTCAGATCAGGGTTTCAATTCAAATCAAACAATTCAAAGGATAACACACACCTATGTTAATCATTAACTGTTATATGGTGGCATTTTAGCTGAATTACAGTATGTGAATATGCTGGTGCGTTTGAGTACATGTGTTACCTCTGCTGTTAGTGCTCTTTGGGCGTCTTTAGCAGCTCCCAGATGCTGAGTGAGCTCTTCGTTTTCTAGTGCATACTCAACAAATAACAAATAACAAATATTACACTTGATTACTAAGACAGAACTAATGCTTCCTATAACTGACAGTACAACAAACTAACTGAAATGAGAACCAAAGACAAAACAGTCAAGATTATGTTTCACTAATACATTGCTTAGCAGCAATACATATTGAACACAGCAGCATTAATTTTGGTTCTTATACAGTATCACACTACAGAAAATTTGTCAAGCTAAATAAATAAACAAACAAACAAATACATAAATAATATTCATATTAAAACAATCTTAATATTATTACTACTAAAATGTACCAGTAATAATAATAATAACAAAAAGGCTTTTCCCCTGCTATTTATTAAGATTAACTGTTTTTTTCCCCAAGGCATTGTTAGATGCCAGTGTTTCCTGACATAGCTATGCAGAGATTAGATTTTTTAAACATTATCATAGCTATTCAATTATTTCTTGTTAGAATTTGAAATCTGTATTTAACCTCAGAAGCATCTCACAGTATAAAGAGGTTCTAAAGTCTGATTTCTGTGCTTTAAAATTAAATTATTATAATCCTAATTCAAGTGATGAAGGATTTGGCAAGTCTTGACAGTAATCAGTGTTGAGTACTACTGTAAGGTTAACCCGGCCTGCTTTAAATGTTTTAAAATGATTAACAGTTGAAAACATACATTAGAAATGTAATCAGTAATCAGTTACATTACTTTAATAAAGTAACTGAAATAGTTACACTACTTATTACATTTTAAATAGGCTAACTTGCAATCTGTAACCGATTGCACTTCTAAAGTAACCTTCCCACGTTTTTTAATATAGTTTTAGATTTATAACATTATATTTTGTGTTCTATGACCAATTTTAAACCAAAGATCCGTGTATTAATCACGTCTACTGTACAGTGAGGAGAACTCACAGATTTGGCTTTTTTCTGCAGGTCGACGATCTGAGAGAGAAGGTGTGTGATTTCCTCTTGCTGGCGAGAGGCATCCTCTGTTTTCTTAGCCAGATCCTCCGCAATCGTGGAGATCTGTATATTAGCATCTCCTAAAGGGGAAGAGATAGACTTCATGTGTCAAACTCACCCTTGGTAAACAAAAACCATGGAAAGTCCCCAATCCCCATTCAAAGCAAGTTATAGATTAGCCCCTCAGTATGTGCAGTTCATGTTATTAATAACTAAACTGTTATACTACAAGGATAGAACAATAAGGTAATGAATAGCATACATGAATTTAACTAGTGTAGGATGATTATGTAATATCAGTTTAATATCATTTTGAGGGAATATGATCGTTGATGGTGTAATAGGTGGGTCTACTCACTGAGCTCTTTAACACAGTCATTTACAAGCTGTTGCTCCTTTTCTTCATACGAGATGGTCTCTGTCTCCAAGTGATTTGCCTATAAACACACACACGTGATCTGAATAAACAATGGATAAATATCTTTATCTGAGAATGAAGCCATTACATATGTGTTTGTCTTGGAAATGTGATATGCCTGAAACTCTGATAAGTTTGATTGGAGGCTTTTTTGAATAATGTTATGCAAAGCATTCTTATGAGCAGCTGAAGGATGCGAGGTCAGGCCTCACTCTCTCACCTCCGATCGCAGGATGATGTTCTCTTCCTCCAGGTCTTTGAGTTTCTTCTGCAGTGAATCCAGAGGGAGGTAATTCGGGACCGTGAAAGACAAGTCATTTCTGCGAATACTGCAAAGAAAAAATCATAGACAGATGTGCCTACTTCAGTACATGGAAATCTCCTCACTGAAAATAAATATTTGTATAATTTTCAGGCAAAACAGAAAAATCATAGAACTCCACAGTTTGAGGTATCGTTCAAACTTAAAGGGATAGTTCACCCAAAAATGAAAATTCTGTTCATTACATTAATTACTCACCCTCATGTCGTTCCAAGCCTGTAAGACCTTCGTTCATCTTCGGAACACAAATTAAGATATTTTTGATGAATTACGAGAGCTCTCTGACCCTCCCATAGACAGCAAGGATCCTTTCAAAAACGTAGCAAGGACATCGTTAAAATGGTCAATGTGACATCAGGGGTTCAACCGTAATTTTACAAAGCTATGAGAATACTTTGTGCACAAAGAAAACAAAAATAATGACTTTATTCAACAATTCGTCTCCTCCGCGTCACCCTATAGCACCATTTTGGAGAGTATCACATACGTAAACAACATATGTACGCGGATACGTTGTTTACGTTTAGATCAAAGCGTAAACAACGTATCCGTGTAAGATGCAGCTGACATAGAACAGCATACATTGTTTACGTATGTGATACTCTCCAAAATGGCGCTATAGGGTGACATGGAGACAAATCGTTGAATAAAGTCGTTATTTTTGTTTTCTTTGCGCACAAAAAGTATTCTCGTAGCTTCGTAAAATTACGGTTGAACCACTAATGTCACATGGATTATTTTAGTGATCTCCTTGCTATGTTTCTAAGCCTTGATCGTGAAAGGATCCTTGCTGTCTATGGGAGGGTCAGAGAGCTCACGTAATTCATCAAAAATATCTTAATTTGTGTTCCTTACAGGTTTACAGGTTTGGAACGACATGAGGGTGAGTAATTAATGACAGCGTTTTAATTTTTGGGTGAACTATCCCTTTAATACATGGACTCACGGTGTGGTAGAAGCAGATTCTCCATCACTCTCCTCAGCTGCACTTGTGTAGAACTGCAGGAGCTCATCCTTCATCGAGAGATCATGACGCAGCTGAGACACCTGCATGGAAGCATACAAACATTCACAGTATGCATGCAACAATAACTGTAAAATACTCAAATAGAATGTTTTTAGATTAAATCTGTTTTATGCTGCTAAAAAATAATGTTCTTTAAAGGTTCTTTACACATAGTAATACTTTAGAACCATATCGTCCTGAAAAACCATTTCATGCTGACATGGTTCTTAGAGTTAAAGTTATTTATTCCAGTGTAATCTCGGCACCACTAAATTTATTTAAAAAAAAAATGACATTAGCCAACAGGCTTGTCTCACTTTTCGGTTTTCTTCTCTTACCTCTTCTCGTATGTGCTCCACCTGCTCCTCCAGGAAGGTGTTCCTCTCGCTGAGGGTTTTGTTCTTTTTCAGCAGAGACTGGCCAATACGAGCCGCCAACTCCAAATCCCGCTCTTTCTGAATTGAGGAACACAAAGTGACCCTATATGTTCTCTGTTTAGCTCAAATTCACAATCAAACAATCCCTTAGTCTGTGTTAATTTTGGACAGCTTGAGACTTTCAGAGACTTTATTACTACGTTTTACAGAATCCTGGATATTATATCTAGTTCACAATAATTACAATCTCTCAAAAACGTATGGTAACATCATCAAGACTGTGGATGATACTTATGTAATCATGAACTACTATGGTACACTGAAAGACCTACATCACAACATGTGGGCCACGCTTTACACCAAAAAATACCCATCCTCCCACTTCCCATGGCTTACCTCCTCCAGGAGACGTGTCACAGCATCTATGTCATTATACGTCTTAGTCATCTGGCCCACTCGATCAGCACATAGAACTGTGGGAACAGAGGAAAAAAAAATTAATATGAGATACTCAATGACAAACTCAAAATAAACATTTCTAAGTTAAAGGTACACTGTGTTAAAACACAAAAGTACCAGTATGTAACATAAGAGGTGCCTACATGCTCAGAACACGTATGGATATTTATTACCTGCAAAAAAGAAGTAAACTTGAACATACTTTTAAAAAGAGCACTTATTATAAAAATAATATACTTTAAATGAATATAACATTACTAGGGATGCGTCGATCCGATACTCAGTATCGGTATCGGCTACGATACTGGCATTTTCTGCCGGATCGGGTATCGGTCAGAGGAGACCGATCCAAATCCGATGTTCTGCGTATTCTGTGTTATTGTTAAGCCTCACGAAACCACAAAAACATTATAAAGCACCATAAAGTCAAAGTCCAAGTGTTCTGAAGCCGTTCCATAGTTTAATGTGAGGTACAGATGAATATTTAAGTCGTTAAATTCAAGTTCACGTAAACTCTTCTCTCCGCTGCAGCTGTTTGTCATCCTCCATGCATTCAGCATTCACACTGCGGGTCACGTTTGGTTACGACAGTCAAAACAATGAAACTCTCTTCAAGAGCGCACAGTAACTGAAATGTAAAACTGTTAAAAGAAAAAGCTCAATAAACTATCGCACAGATTTAATAAACTACGCATCAATATCTCTTTCTTTTGCGCTTTGAACTTCTCTGAGCATTTTTTGTCATAGATTATGATATATTTTTTCATGTTATTTTTCATTAAAATGAAGTTGTCTATATTTAGTAGATTGTGTTTAACACACAAATGAGTGACGATCAGGTCAACACACAGAAGTATAGAAATTCTACATTGATTTAAAAAAAACTGCGCTGTATCGGATCGGATCGGATCGAAATCAGCCGATACTCCGAATTTTCTGGATCGGATCGTATCTGAAAAAATGGTATAGTTGCTTCCCTAAACATTACCAAATATGTTTTCACACACTTAACTGCATATTAACTGCAATTAAAAGAAAACATATTATAGTTTAAATGTATATTAAATGCATTTGGCTAAATTTTCAGTTATTTTTTGACCCAATCTTTATACAGGTATGTAATTTCATAAATATAAATAATTAAGTACACTTAAGTAGCCTTTTTGCTTCATTAATATCATATTACAAGTATATTTTTTAAGAATTTGAATACATTTAATGCATTCAATACAATTAAGTGCACTACTTTGTTTCACAAGGGATGACATGATTCTGATTTTCTTTGCATTGATTCTAAAAACCCAATGGATAAAAAATGATCAAATAATGACAGGTCAGGTCATATTGTTCACATGGTCTAACTAACTTTCTTCCAGAATCTAATCTTTGCTATAATAGATCTCTTCTCCAGGGAAAACCTTTATTTTATCACAATGGAGATAAAACACTACCATTACCACCATCATATTTTCTCATTATCAACAGGTCAACATTTTCCAGCTCATAAATATCTCAGTGGATTTATTATAGTTACATCTAACAGATCCACCCTGCCTGCGTGTTGGAAAGCATATTTAGTACAATATAATTGCAATTGCAACCTTTAAAATATTATTGTGCAATAATGCGGTCCAAAGATGAAATGACCAATTTTACAAATAACACTGAGCAATCATAAACTAAATATGCATAATGGGAACTCCCATTATTTTATTGATTTTTTTTTTTTTGTTATGAAGCCTCAGTGTTTACACTTTTAAGGGAATCTAACTCAAATGGCTTAACTTAGTTATTTTTAAAAATGAATTTATAACTTATAATATATTAAGTATAGAAAATAAAGTATTTTGACAATTAAACACTTCTTCATTAGGGCCATAAACAATACACAGTAAACACTACATTTACATAATCGCTGTACTGCTGGTGAGAAGGACACTAGACAACATGATAATGCTTTCAACTGTTCAAAAAGTAAAAAAGAACTCTTTGAGCTAAGTATGGTGTTAAAGAATCAAATGCAAAGCAGACATTTCCATCTGCGTCACACTCAGTACAGAGAGAGTACTACAGACTCTACCCAGCACCTGAATCCACCACCCAGCTATAAACCACACAGAAACATTCCTGGAGCAGGACTCATTTAAACACACATCAGCTCCATACTGTATTCTTCTCTTAAACAATCTACTCTGCCAATAATACAGAACATTTTCTGTGTTATTATTTGATCAAGGATGAAAATATTTATCAAGGAGCTATAGTTTGACGCGTGGTTTCATTATATTGTACTGTATAGGTTAAACTTAGACCTGCAGATGTTGTTATGAACTGTGAGTCACACTACAACACAGGCCCACCCAATGCATCTCAAAGTACAGCAATGGGATTGCTGTGTGATAATATTCTCATTTAAGAACAATTCGTATTGTTCCTGCGAACAAATGAAAACAGAACAAAGTCCTAAAAGTTGGAGGCCAGTCTCAAATAGTGTTTAATAATTCAACCACCAAAATCAATATAAACATCATAATTTTATAAAGCATAGTCTCACTTAAGCTTTCCATACTAACTTAATATCAGATAGAAAGGTCACTTAAATGATAATATTTCTTATGATTTTAAAGACCATTTGATCTAACGGCTTAAAGTGTAAATGCTTCAAATTACTTTTATAAAATAAATGGTATTTAATTTCATAAAACATACACTACTGTTCAAAAGTTTGGGGAGTTTTGGCTATTTGATCAAAAATACAGTAAAAAGAGTTATTGTGAAACAATATTGTGAAATATTATTACAATTTAAAGTAACTGTTTTGTCTTTAAAATATTTTAAAATGTAATTTACTCCTGTGATGGCATGGCACAGCTGAATTTTCAGCAGTCATTACTGCCGAGTCTGCCATTACTGCCGAGTGCTCATGAAACATTGCTTCTCAACATTAATGTTTAAAACAGTAGTGATGCTAAATATTTTTTGTGGAAAGCATGATAAAGTTTTTTTTTTTCATTTATTTGTAATAGAAATCTTTTGTAACATTGTAAATGTCAGTTTTGATCAATTTAATGCATCCTTGCTGAATAAAAAGCATTAATTTCTTTAAAAGAAAATTTATAATTAATAAAAAAGTTATTTTTTTTTAAATGGTTGGCTACTTTGGAGAAAGCTATGTAATCAAAAAATAAAAATAATATAAGGAAGATAAATAATATTTTGTATATTTATTAAGGTTTTAAGATATTTAGACGATTCTTATGTAAAGAAAGAATGAGCCGAATTAAAGGGTTAGTTCACCCAAAAATGAAAATTCTGTCATTAATTACTCAACCTCATGTCGTTCCAAACACGTAAGACCTTTGTTCATCTTCGGAACACAAATTAAGATATTTTTGATGAATTCTGAGAGCTCTCTGACCCTCCCATAGACAGCAATGTAATTACCACGATCAAGGTCCGGAAACACAGCAAACACAATGGTCAATGTGACATCAGGGGTTCAACCGTAATTTTATGAAGCTACGAGAATACTTTTTGTACGCAAAGAAAACAAAAATAATGACTTTACTCAACAATTCGTCTCCTCCGCGTCACCCTGGCGCCATTTTGGAGAGTATCCACTCAGCGTAAACAGCGTATGCTATTCTGTGTCAGCTGCGTCACGTTCTACGTTGTTTACGCTTTGACTTGACCGAAAACAACGTATCCGCGTGGCGAAGCTGACACAGAACAGCATACGCTGTTTACGTTCAGTGGATATTCTCCAAAATGGCACCAGGGTGACGCGGAGGAGACGAATTGTTGAATAAAGTCGTTATTTTTGTTTTCTTTGCGTACAAAAAGTATTCTCATAGCTTCGTAAAATTACGGTTGAACCCCTAATGTCACATTGACCATTTTAACGATGTCCTTGCTACGTTTCTGGACCTTGATCGTGGTAATTACATTGCCGTTTATGGGAGAGTCAGAAAGCTCTCAGAATTCATCAAAAATATCTTAATTTGTGTTCCGAAGATGAACGGAGGTCTTACGGCTTTGCAACGACATGAGGTTGAGTAATTAATGACAGAATTTTCATTTTTGGGTGAACTATCCTTTTAAATTAAAGAATTTAAATTGTTGACCGACAGTATAAATGCCATGTTGTTATGGATTACAAATGTTACAAATATAAAAAAATGTAATACATTTAAATGTAATTGAGACAACTAAAAACCTCACTGAACAGAATATATACAGTATATACCACATTTGAGAGACATCACATTATGTACCTTTCATAGTTCATTGGCCATCACAAATGAATTAACCTGCTTAGCAAGGTTTATTTACATGGGTAAACACTCATTAATGACCAAGTTAGACTATTAACAGCTGCTGGTCTAAGCTCCCAGGACAGGGTGCTTCACACTCGATTACAAAGTTTTCCGTCCACCAGCATGGGTACACATACACTTCATTGAGCCCGGTACCATGACGCTCAACACCAGACCAAACAACAAACTAAGAGCAACCGTACACAATGACCTGCCATCAGACCAGCTTTCACTGCACAGGGACAATTATTCCCTCAGTGTAAACTGGACACAAAGAACGCAGTCAGGCAGTAATAGCTTCCACATGTCTTGTTTAGTGCATTAATAAAGGTGACTTTCTTGGACTTGAAATAACCTTAGATAAAAGTCCATTGTGCAGGTTTATACATAAATAAACATTTCCAGCATTTGAATAGCACTTTTAAATCAAGCCTGTATGTATAATGCATTATAAATGTATTGTTGGTGAGTTCTAAAGCTATTTGTTTTATATACAGTATGCTTTAAAATGAACAAGGCAATTTAACATTGACCTACTGACTCTACACTGTTAAAGAGCATAATGCAATATAGCTAGTACATGAAAGATATAACCCATGAAATTTGGTACTCCTCATTTTATTGCGTTAAACAGTACTAAAGCATAACTATTAATAAAGTAAGTTTATATTACAGTGTAACAGTGTCACAATTATTAATACATGCAACTGATTATAAAAATATTAACCCTAAAATGCACAGCTAACTTCACCTAGAATAAACATGTGGGTCTAGAATACAAATCATATGCATATCTTTATAAACCTGTTTATATAGATAAAATACATTTGTTTAGACTGTGTTATACCTACTTAACATTGCTGTGGGGTGACTGTCACTAGGTAATAAATAAGGTTACATATACACTACCAGTAAAACGTTTTTGAACAGATTTTTAATGTTTTTTAAAGAATTCTCTTCTGCTCACTAAGCCTGCATTTATTTGATCCAAAATACAGCAAAAGCAGTAATATTGTGAAATAATTTGACTATTTAAAATAACTGCTTTCTATCTGAATATATTTCAAAATGTAATTTATTCCAGTGATCGAAGCTACATTTTCAGCTTCATTACTCCAGTCTTCAGTGTCACATGATCCTTCAGAAATCATTCTAATATGCTCATTTGCCGTTCAAGAAGTAGTGTATGTATTTAAAAATTAAATATTTATAAATAATTAATTATATATTTAGGTTTCAACTAAGATGTTACTAGCTTTTGTTTTTATACTCCAACTGCTCTACTTACGAGACACATTTTTTTTTTACTATTGTCAATTCATAATAATAATAATAATAATAATAGTTATTGTTATTATTACTCTATTATTATTACTGAATTTAACACCAAAGGCTACACTGTAAAAAAAAAAAACATAGCTGTAAATAAAGAATAAAGATTATTTGAGTATGTTATACAAGAAAATACTAGTTCTTTCTACTTGAAATTTTTACATTTAATTCAATGTGGTACATACCATTTCTTCGTAATTATTTGTGAAATTTAGTGGCAACCCCTGAGGAACATTTTTCAAAAGTAAATGTTAGGCCAAGAAAAAAAAAAAACATGGTTGATATAGTTAATTATTACTCTAGTTATATAATGGCATACTTGCAGTGCATGCTGGCATGCATGCTTTACTATTATGAGAATGGTCTGTGCAGTGTTGACATGATCAACCTTATGAAATGCTCTGGGACACGGCAAATTAGTAATAAATCTAAACAGCAGGCCATGACATTAATTAGTCACAATAAAAGCTAAAACATATTTATACTTGTTCCTGAAACTGTATGATTAATACATTGAAACTTAATGATTCAAACTGTGTAACTCACCAGTTTCCTTCAGCACTAACATTAGTAATAATGTTCTAACACTAATGACTGCCTGACTGTTTACACTCACACCAAAATACAAATAGTGATAAGATCCTGACAAGAAGAAGAATCTGACGTATTGTGTACATTTGAAATGTTTTAAACAGGTATGTCATCCCCAACCAAGGATGGGAAAAACCTGTTTAGATCATTTAGATTTCAGAATAAGACACTTGACCATTACTGAAAGACATTGAGTTACTGTGACGGCACGTCCCTTTGATAGCACAAAGACTTTTGACTTTTAAAGGGATCAAAATGTCAGGTCACAGGTACTGTACCTTCCTCCAGGGTGTATGGCTCTGCATCTTCCTTATCATCTTCATCATCAGCACTGTTTGAGCTAAAGTAAGATGAGCTAGATATTTCCAGGATCTCTGAAGAGGAATCAAACTCAAAGTACTCCTCTTTAGAGTGATCAAGAGTCACTGCCATGCTGTCTCTGGGTTAGTTAAGCCCAGGCTGGCTCAGCCATCTCACGTCCACAGCCATCTGTGAGACTGTGACGTTGGGCTGGACATATAACCCTATCTCAAAGATCAGATAGACCGTCTCTGACTGACACACACCTGTCACAGCAGACTCAATGCCTCGGACGCTACCACTCACATAGGAAATAGCTATGGATGAGTCACTTAAGTGAGAAAATAACCCAACTTTGTTTATTTATAAATGTATACAATTATAAGGAATTACCAAAGGTTTTATATTAGATTTATATTAGGTTTTATATGATTAGTCTAACTTAAAATGTAAAAGAAATTCTGGCCCCCCTTCTGCAGAGGACAGAATGGTACGTTCCACACACCATGGCAACCTATCAAGGCGTGACCGAGTTGTGTTTGACTACACCTGTTGTATGGGCGGAGCCTATGCATATTCCCTGATGAAAAGATTCCACATAGCCATAGAGAAGGCAAACAGGACATTTGACACAACAGGACCCATGAAGTAAAAATACAAAGGATAAAATTACACACCTGTTACTAAAAATGAGATACATATTTTAATACAAAATATAACTAATTTTGATAATAGGGTAGTTAAAAATATTCCACAAAAATACATAGATTTTTCTATAAACAAACAATTTGCATAAGTAAATAAATAAATAATTATTTTTTATATTTTTATTTTGACACACACACACACACACACACACACACACACACACACACACACACACACACACACACACACACACACAC
>NW_015549579.1:524887-533694 GCF_001515605.1 Sinocyclocheilus anshuiensis
CACACACACACACACACACACAGAACTATGTTTTCTGAGATTTACTCCATTAGAAAACTTCTACAGATTCTGATCTGATCTCATTATTTATATGTATTTTATGTCAAATGTGATTCTGCCACGCATGCACTTACTTAAGTTTGAACAGACCCTAAAACTTACAATATTAATTATCTAAAACTCAAATAATTTATGAATGAACAAATGAACAGACATACAAGTGTTTACAAACCTGTATTAATTTTTTTTTAAATTAATTAGTAGCCATAATCAATCACATTTATTTTACTTGGTTGGCTCATTTATTTAACTGAAATAACTTTTGTGTTCCGTGTGAGTTCTGGTTGTAGTTTGTTTATATTATTTTAAACCAAGCTACATTTTAAACCTTAAAATTAATCAAATGTCTTGTAATCATTTAGAAATTACTGATCATGTAATGTCTTTATTTTGATTAGCAAAGGATTCATACATCCATTTGTACATATATTATTATTGCACGTTTTAAGCATCTACCCAAGCTTACAAAAAACGTTTTTTGTACCTGCAAGTTTTACACACAAATACCAATAAATAAACAATTTAGACCAGACTGATTATTAACTTGCCTCACAAAACTAAAACCTAACCAAAATTTATTTTCATTTTAATTGACGATAGCGTTAAATGGTAATAGACTTTACCCTTTAAACTCAACTGCTTGACAACTGGAGTGTAAAGACATGCGGTGTTTGATAACAACACCTACACTTCTACACTTCTGCAACTCCACCTAGTCTAACAACATCACATGAATCACCCATTAACAATGTCTAGGTTTGTTTTGTTATCACTCATTTTTTGTTACATTGACCGAATGCAAATTGCTTATAATTGCAATGGAGCCTGCAGCGCAACTTCCTGCAAATGTGGTTTGTTGAGGGCCTTCATTCCTATGGAAACACAATAGCGTGACAGGAATGAGACGATGGCACAATGGCCGAGGCCGTGAAGGAGGCGGGTTTCTCCTTAGTGTGAACTTAACCATGGCTGAGCTTTTGTGCTTTAGCTCCACTGAAGAGGCTAAATGGAAAAGCAAGAAAAGACAGGCTGAAAATGGCGAAGAATATGGTGAAGGGCTGGGAAAACTCTGAGAGGGGAGGAGAAAGTGAGAATGGGAGTGGGAAATGCAAAATTGGTTGAATGGGAATAAAAAAAGAATGTGTGTGTGTGTGTGTGTGTGTGTGTGTGTGTGTGTGTGTGTGTGTTGAATTCTGCTCCCTGCTCCGTGTGTGTGTGTGTGTGTGTGTGTGTGTGTGTGTGTGTGTGTGTGTGTGTGTGTGTGTGTGTGTGTGTGTGTGTGTGTGTGTGTGTGTGTGTGTGTGTGTGTGTGTGTGTGTGTGTGTGTGTGTGTGTGTGTGTGTGTGTGTGTGTGTGTGTGTGTGTGTGTGTGTGTGTGTGTGTGTGTGTGTGTGTGTGTGTGTGTGTGTGTGTGTGTGTGTGTGTGTGTGTGTGTGTGTGTGTGTGTGTGTCAAAATAAAACGCAACTTCCTGCAAATGTGGTTTGTTGAGGGCCTTCATTCCTATGGAAACACAATAGCGTGACAGGAATGAGACGATGGCACAATGGCCGAGGCCGTGAAGGAGGCGGGTTTCTCCTTAGTGTGAACTTAACCATGGCTGAGCTTTTGTGCTTTAGCTCCACTGAAGAGGCTAAATGGAAAAGCAAGAAAAGACAGGCTGAAAATGGCGAAGAATATGGTGAAGGGCTGGGAAAACTCTGAGAGGGGAGGAGAAAGTGAGAATGGGAGTGGGAAATGCAAAATTGGTTGAATGGGAATAAAAAAAGAATGTGTGTGTGTGTGTGTGTGTGTGTGTGTGTGTGTGTGTGTGTGTGTTGAATTCTGCTCCCCCACTTAAGAAATCAATATGCTGTGCGAGAGGGATAGAGACCCAAACCACAACACAGAATGTGGGTCAACGAAAACTGAATAGTATATATCCAAATACATTTTAAACACAAACATATCATATAACATACATTGTATGAATCATCCACAAACAGAGCTTATGTTCTCCACTAATGATCCGTAACTGATAGCTTGGTTCAGTTTTATTAATAATGGGATGTCTTAGTGTTACGATGAAGTGTTTGGTACAGAGTTAATATAGTATAGACCTTTGAAACAGAATCATTAATTCATATTTGGCCAATAAGCCATTACACACATACAATATTTACATGTCTCTGACTGCTCTTTCACAACATTGTCTCAGCCTGAGAGATTTCCGTATTGACTGCAAGAGTGACAGCCTACAACAGCCGGTGTGTTTGAAAGCACGTACGCATCCATCTAACACCTTTGTATTGTTTCTCAGTGCCTTTACACTGTATTAAAATGATGCACTTCTGTGACTCATTGAGGTTTTATTCTATTTGCTCCCCTAATTTTGATAACATTTTGAGACAGCAAGCAATTCATCATAGACCTGATATAACTAAAGAAACATTGCATATATGCATAACTTGATACTTGCATAACACTGCATGGAGAAACAACATTGCAGTAAATGACTGGGATCAAAACAGAGCAGTTTTATGCAGGATTACGTAACCATCCCAATTCTAAGGAGAAGTATTAGGATAAGGCAGCGATCAGTCATCAGAGAGCAATAAAACATCCAGCAGGCATGGATCAGAGTGCAGTGCTGTGATATAACCTGCTGCTTGTGAAACAGACGAGGTGCATGACTTCATAATGTCTACATATGAGTGCATCATCAGTGGCGAATGCTGAGACTATGCGTGCACAATCATTTTATTGATTTGCACATATATATTAAAATGTTTTTTTTTTTTTTTTAAAGGACAACAGACAAATGAGATTTGATGTCTATGTATATTCAGATATAAGTGACTGGGGTATGAATGCAATTTAAAGCAGCACTATGTAACTTTTGGCGCTCTAGCGGTTAATAAACAGAACTGCACACATCCCGCGGAAGAACATTCCAACCGGAGCTACTTCTCTAAGTTTATGTCTATGGCGATTCACGCAGGTATGTGTTACTCCGCAGCGATGACGACCCGACCAGGCTACAATAGTCCAAATATAAGTACTTATTATATACCGTAGTGATTCGGAATAAGACATAAACGCGGTTTGGAAGATGAATTCATGATGTACTCGCTCATTATATACATTTTGCAAATTTTGAACACAGAAAAAGTTACATAGTGCTGCTTTAAACCTGGATCTATCCAGTAATACATTTATGTCTCTCTGCTTTAAGACTATGAGACGAGTGAATGAATGCTATGGTTATTAGACACTTCTGCTGAAATTTAGGAATCACTTTGTAAGAAGTCTTATGGGTTACACTTTAAGCTCATAACAAATACAATGCAGTTCATAATATAATGCATTCAAATAGCATTAAGAACTGTCATGACTTGAGGGTCCAATAGTCTGAGACTACATTGCAAATTTTGGATTTAAAATGTAATTTAAACCTGATGATGATGATGATGATAAATAAATAAATGCATGAATAAATAAAACAAACAAGAAATATTGACATAAAATGATTACAAATTATTAAAGACTGAACGATTTCTAGGTCATACTTAAAAAAAAAAAAAAAAAAAGTAATGTGTGTTTGTGAACGTTGTAAAGTGTAAACAATTTTGCCTGCCCACAAGATGCTGTCTGGAGCATTCATGAAACATTTTGGATAACATGATCATCAGGTTTTGCACAAATTTGTGAATTTCATGTCAGTTTGAGTGGTGCTATCATTAAGGCAAAGGACATCATAAAAATTAAGCTCCTTTTCCAATTTAACTTTTCACTCAATTCGAGGAAAATAAATAAATAAATAATAATAATAATTATTATTAAATTATTATTTATTGTTATTAAAAATGAATAATATACTGTAATATATAGAAACATTTGTTTCAGACTTTTGACCCCACTGTATATTTTTTATATATGCACTGCATATGAACTTCTTATTATTTATGTATTATATAAAGTTTGTGACTTATTAAAGCAAGGCATTTTAAAAAGTTACCCTCCAAGGTAAAATGGTGCTGAGTCTGATACAACACAGGAGCTAAGAGGCCACCTAGTCACTCTCCACATTACCTCTGTCATACACATGCCTCGGCCCAAATCTTTTCCAATATCCTTTCCCAGTCTCGTCTACGGCAGACCATGTTACTAACCAACTTTCCAAAAGTGTTTAATTCCCTGGGGTACCTCTCCCCACCCCTCTGCCCCCTCTCTCCCCCTTAGTGGCAGCCGATGAGATTTTTCCACCATGGTCTTACCGTCAGCACACTCTTCATAGTACCAGTCCAGCTCGTAGTAATCAGCCTCCACAAACCTCTGCATGCTCAGTCTCCTTCAGTCTTGAGCTGCAGCCTCTCCTGTCCGGCGTCTGAGGTCACACACACATACATGCACCCACGGCCGCCCATTCTCCCAGCAGCCTGATCTACCGATCTGCCACTAACTAGTCACAAGACATCCTACACATACAAGGTCAAAGAACAAGAGATGATGAAGGGAAAAATGCGTCGAGTCTCTAAAAGCCAGCAGTGTTGGGCAGGAAACTGTACCGCTAGTCAAGGTTGTATCACACTCTGGAGGGCGGGGCCTACCAGCAAAGCCAGCCAATCAGAGCGCACTTCATCAGCTGCTTCGTCACAGCCCGACCCAGTCTCCTCTAGAAAGGTTGCTATGGCAACTGGCTCTCTATTCAAGGCTGTGTTAGCGACTGCGTGTGTCTGCATGTGCTTTGTTGCTTAACTTCACTCTGTATTTCTCCATCACTCTTCCATTGATGTCTTCTGCCAGTGGTAGCGATGCATGCGTGGAATCTTTGATTTTGGTGCTCAGCTCGAATGTAAGTAGCTGGTACAGTGACTGCAGGTGTTCTGCTTCTGTCTGCCTGCCAAAATAAGCAGCTGACTCTCTGCAATTCACTGTGCCAAGAACTGCTACAAATAGGCTGGTGGAAAAAAAGGAGACACACTTAATCAGAAGTGGTCCTGGATTTTTATTGACAACCAGAGTTTTTTGTTTTTTTTGTATTCTATACAAAGGCTTTGTCTTGTTATTCATATTCTTTTAAAACTAAATACTGATTTAATTTGATAAAACTGGCTATGTGATTCTATTCAACACCACAGTTCTTGAATGGTGTAAATGATCCAATCACAAGCTTGCGCTCAGCTATGATGTCATTTTACGGTGCCGTGGACCTGCTGTTGATGATTTTCCAGTTGCCACCTCATCGGCTTACTGGTGAAAGGCTCATACTGATGACAACATGCTGGTGGGGCAATATGAAGGAATTACCTCCGACTTGATTAGTAATGTCACAATGAATTCCACACAATTAAAATAAAAAAATGCGTAAAGGACAATTAAGGTTTTTAAGAATAATTAAGAGAGAATTTTTTTGTCATGACAATTAAGTACTTAAGTGCTATCCTTTAAAAAGAAACCAATTATGTTAATTACTGGGGGGAAAAGAAAAAACACAACAAATCACCCTCGGTATCTTAATATACTTGACAATTAAAATGCTACTACTATACTACTAATATATTTTGCATTACAGTAAATTATTATTTAAGGATAAAGACAATGGGGGTATGTGCCAAACTGTCTAAATATTGTAACATGACATTGCCACACCATAGTGTGCTAAAAATAAAGCTTAATGTTTTAGCTTAATTTTCTCTATGAAAACATATTGCTTATTTTGTGTTTTTGTGGTGAAAAATGGCTTGGACATTCATTGACAGGGAGATGAGAAGAGCAAACTGTCTAGAAACATTAAAGTAACTCCCATTAAAATGCGCAGAAATTTCAGGTTCCTAAAATTCATACAATAAGAACTCCAAAGTATGCTAATATTAAGAAAATTTATACTACACAGTAGGGATATGCAACTCCATAACTGAGGCCGATGCGATACGCATCTCGATGCATAGCCAATGATATGATACATATGAAGCAGCTACTGATGCGATGCAATACAATTCAGCCCTATTACGATTTCGATTTGATTTGATTCAACACATTGCGATTCAGTGCAATTCGATGCAAAGGGGAAAAAAAATATGATGCTATGCCATTCAATATGTGTAACAAGGGAGGACTGACAACGGAGTTGAGGATCCAAATGCAAGGCTTTTTAATAAAAGAGCGTAGTCAGACAGGCAGGGGCCAGTAACAGCAAACAGTTATATCCAAGGGAATCCAAAAGAGTAATCCACAAAAACAGGCTAAAGTCAGGACAGGCAGCAAACAATCATAAAACAGGAAAAGGCAAGGAAACAGGGAACCTAGGTAACGTACAGGCTAATGGCTGATTTATACTTCTGCGTCGGACCTACGCCGTAGCTTACGCATAGACGCACACCCATACTCCGTAGCCTGATGTGCACCTCTCCAAAAATCTAACAGAGCATCAATTCTACGCAGACCGCAAGCGCTGTGATTGGTCTGCAAGAATCCCTCCCTCCATATGTACTTGAGTTTTGTGTGTGTTTATGTGCACTTTAATATATTTTAATGTTACACCTTGTTATATAAAATAAAACAAAGCAAAGAACAAGTGTCTTATCATTTATTATACTACATAGCATTATACATCAGTAGTTGTCTGCAACAAACAATGTTGATCTGCCGCGGTACAAGTCCTTGTGCAGATTGAAAGAATGCCATCATCTCCTGTTCCGTTGTTGTCTCCTTTTTGTAGTTTTAAAAAATGATTTAATGATTTCATATTTATTTGCCGCCGTCACGGCTATAATGCTTCTCTGACGAGCCGCTTCTTCTTCGGCTTTTGCCGTGGTACTGCGGGTTACACCAGCAACATGCCCGTGGACACTGCTGACTAGCGGTTTGCATGTGTACTGCACGTTGACACGGACAACGACGCAGAAGTATAAATGAAAACTGACGCATAGCCTACGGCGTAGGTCCGACGCAGAAGTATAAATCAGCCTTAACAAACAACAGAGATCTGAGAGAGTGTGTGTGCCATTCTTATAGTGAGACTAATGAGGTAATGAAAGACAGGTGCTAGCAATGATGATGAGTGCAGATGAGTCCGGGTAAAGGATTATGGGAAATGGAGTCCTGGGTTAACGGTAAAAGTCAGGGATGGAGTGACCACTGCTGGAGCTCATGGGCACTCCAGTTGGTGATCGTGACAATATGGTACAGATTGTTCGCTTTTATTTCTCTGGTTCAGACAGACAGCAAATCATAAATTAACTTAAGTGCCTTCTGACTTCTAACGCCTCGGTCTGCGAAGTGTTCCGGTCCACATATGTCATATTCACGTAGCAGCAGTGATGAGAGAACGCGCTTGAGAAACAGTTTAGAGAGGAGAAAATCAATCTACATATAAAATACTGGCCACTAAATAATAAATAATAAAAGTATAGCGCATCTACTAATAATTATATATAAATAAATCAGTTTTTACCAATGCAAATATATTAGAAACGATGCATCACAATACAAATGCCAACTTGTATCCGAAGCACACTTTTTTAAATCGATGCATCGCATCGTTAACTTTTATGCCGATGCATCTTACCATCCCTACTACACAATACTGACAGTTAATTTTTGCTTTAACAACAACAATAAAAATAGTTTTAAACAAAGACACAACCGTATCAACTATATACAGTAGTGGTGTTCATTTCTAAATGAATCAGTGTTTTTTAACAATCACTTGAGTGAATAATTCAATGACACACTCATCCAATAAAGTTTTCGACACTTGTTGTCACCTACTGGTGTAAGGATGCAACTCAAAGAAAGAGCAATTAAAAAATCCCCACCAATAACGCACATACTGACAGCCAGTTTGGAACACCACGAACACGAAAAATGACATTTGCCAATGCTGTTGTATTTATAAATCAATGCTCTTGAAACGCCACTCAAGGGGGAAAACATGGCCAATTCGAGAACCGGAACTAAGGTTTGCATATATTACATAACGCCATACACTGTGAGAGATTTGGTTAAAATCATGTTAGCCACAGTCCCTCCTCAACCCAGAGCTGGGCCTCAGTTTGAACTATTTTTAGCTAATATATGAAAGAGCTGCATGACAGCTCATAAGATCCAGGGCATCAAAATGAATCAGTATCAACGACAGTCAAACACACTCTACTGTAAAACTCTATAAACTCTGATGACTATTGTATATTGAAAGACAGCTATCAAAAACAGCATTTACAATGCCTGAAGGGTGAACAACTTCAAATAAAGCAAGAAAGAATATTATAATCAACCATAAATAAGTACAAGGGAACTGAAAATTATTTTTTCACTATTTTTAGAACTAGACATTTTGGAACATATTTGCATATCTAAGTAAAATAATTTTCCAGGGAGGCCAAAACGTGATTTCTACATTGCTGACTGCAGTCATTTTACTATTTCAACTCAGTGGTTAAGAGTCTGGCAGGATGTAAGGTCGACTGCAGATCTGTCTGTTAAATACGGAATAAAAATAAAGTTTTGCATGTGGTCACGATGACGACCTCAATCAAACTCAAGGACAGATCATGGCAAAAGGAACTGATCTAAGAGTCCTATCAGCTGCTCCCATAAACACTGCTAGTCATTGGCTGAGTCTCCTGTCACTCAGTGTAGGACGGTTGCCTGGCAATATAACCCAGTGTTGTGGCTACTAAACACAGCTGTCACATATGAACAACTGTACATGTATTAACCAAATTATTACATATTAAGTATCACAAGTCTCACATTAACTTTTCA
>NW_015549579.1:533725-539027 GCF_001515605.1 Sinocyclocheilus anshuiensis
TGCTTATTTATGTGTGTCAGCGCATGTCTAAGATATTTGTTGTTACTATTTTGAGGAAAACATGGCCAGAGGAAAAGACAACTTCATTATGAGTGACAGGAAAGAGAGGCAGGAAAAATAGTGAATGAAAGCGAGAAAGGTAGAGGAATAATATGAGAGCGATTCTGTGCTTACGGAAATATTTGAGGGTCTCCTCGATCTGTTCAGTGGTCAGGTCGAGGTTGACGTCGGGTGAGATGAGAGGCGTGTGTAGCCAGTCGTCGTGGTCATAGCCATATATTGTGTCAGCTCTCAACTTATAATGAGGCAACTGCTCCTCAAGCAAACTGATGATTTCCACCTCAGGAAGATCAGTTCTGTTACACACATCTGACAAAGAGAGAGAAAGAATGCAAAGAGAATGGTGAGAAAAATGTTGGGCATGCACAGACATTTGCTTATTACTAAAGACATTACTAAAAATAACCCAGGTAACAACTACGTTTTTGTATCATGACAGTCTTTGCCTAGTGCCTAGTAGTCACTGCATTTGCAACAAAATGTAAAAAAACAAAACACACACATTAAAAATAAATTAAAATGTACATAAAAAAACAAGGCACAAGAATGCTTTTCAATAAAAGTTCTGAAAAAAAAAAAAAAGAAAAGAAATAATTTTGATAGGTTTTAAACTATAAAACAATATATAAATTGTTCAAAATGAAGACATACTGTATAACTTATTATTTTTTCAACATTTCAACAGGGCTAACACAGAAAATACTGAAAAATGTGTATATTACAACTTAAGGTTGTAATAACTGTATAATAACAGTGTAATAATATAAAAACAATTTATTATTACAAAGATGAAGTCAAACGACACATTTGGGACCAAAATAAGCACTTATAAATGAAAATGCATCAAGTGCGAGTTTAGGCTGACCTCTAGTGGTCTGATGAAGAACTACACAACTACACTACTCAATACAAGTGGAACTTGCAAATTACAATCCACACGTTTTTGGAATGACAAAACACAAAAATGGTGGAAAAATACTGAGATTCAATGTTCAAGCAAATTATGAAGCAGCCACTGTCTTACCAGAATATGTTTATCTGCCCATCCTCCCTTCACACAACATGCTGTTGTTCAACACAGCAGCCTTTCCTTTGTCAGACAAACAGCCCTTATTCCAAACCACCAATACCATTCTAACAACTCTCGTCTGTACAGTAATGACAAAATAGCTTCTGAGCAGAATTGTAACACTGAAATGTGTGGCATATTAGAGACTCAACCACAATGTGTGATGGAAGCAGCATGCTTGTGTTTAACTAAGCACATGGGTTTAACCTCTAGAATGGGACTGGCCTTACAACAATGCAACTCCCATTACAGCTGTAATGCCAAAGAGATGAACCACTGATGGTCAGCAGAGAGAGAGAGAGAGTGAGTGAGTGAGAGAGTATCTAGGTGAACTTTGAGTGCTCTAATGGCATGTGAGTAATCTGCACTCCTTGAGCAAGGATAAAAGCAGTGTTCACCTTTATACAAGGTCACCAAGTTTGTGCCACAGATTCAATGCAACTCCACATGAAGTCTGCATGAATTTGAAGCTGTCATTTGTGATTTCGATGATAAAATATACATTTAAAGAAAAGAGATGTGTGTCATAATGGCTACACTGATGAAGCAGCAGAATGTAGTTTACAGTTCAGTATTTGAGTGCTTAATACAGGTAAAAGCTGGAATACACTACACAACTTTTAAAAACACTAGACATCATGCACTTGCCGACAATGTAAATAGTTATAAACTGAGGATCTCACACTACCAGATTTTCAAGTCATTCCAAACACAAACTCATACAGAAACATTTGCCTTGTTGTGTGTGACAAATGAAAACCATGCGTTCTAAAAATCGCAATTTTCTATGAAATCTGTCAGCTCAAATCTGCAGACTGGCTCTGACTTTCAGCAACTAGTGTTAACTTCTCCAGACTGCAAACCGGGGCAAAAATCTGGTCAAAAGTCGTGAAGTGTATTTCAGCTTTGGGTTCACACACACAGTTCAATTACTTACAAGAGTGACAATCACATTCTACAACCAAATTTAGGCCATGTCCACACATACATGGGTATTTTTATAAACAGAGTTTTTCCTTCTTCTGTTTTAAAAAAAATCTCCGTCCACATGAAAACGCAAACGCATGCTATGAAGCACTGTCAAGAGCATGCCAAACCAACAGGTGGCGATATAATCTCAACCGTAAAGCCATGTTGGCCAATCAGAAGCCTGAAAAAGTTTCCAGTAGGCGGAGATAACAGCGCAGGCTCCGACATCACAAGCCAAGATCTCCGGTTTTGCTGTCTACACGATAACACTGGGCATGGGCCGGTATGAGATTTTGACGGTATGATAACCTTAAGCAAAAATATCACGGTTTCACGGTATTGTCGTTACAGCTCTAAAATGTGCTATTTTTAAATGACTGGGTAAAAAGAAAAAACATTTTTCCCGCTGAACACAATATATTTTGTTTTTGAGCAATATACTGAATATTAGGAACAGTAGAATTTGTTTATTTTTTCTTTGATTTGTTTCCTAAAAAGAAGAAAAATAAAGACTCACATCGTTATTTAACCTAAATCTGTAATTACAGTTATTTAATTTTAGTTATATAATTCATATACATATCATTTATATCATTTCATATCATTTAGTTACAGTATATAACTTCATATTTTCACATAAATTACATTTTGGAAAACGATTGCATTGCAACGCAGTTTGTGCAAGTCCAGAACAGAGATGAGTTGCTTGCAATAAGACAAAAAACAGCCGGTTGCCGATCGCCTTAAGTTCCAGGGGCAGCTTCTTAAGTTCGGCCATCCTACACACACGTGACTGACTGACCGCTCGCTCGCACCAACAGGAGGAGGAGGGGTCGTGTTACTCTCTACACTGCACTCAACCTAAGGGGTTCCTACACTTTCAGTCTTTGAGGAGACATGAAAAACAGCGCATACCGCAGGAATGGTATAATGGAAAATATTAGCGGTTTTGAAACAGTGACATTTTCAAATCTCGCCATACCGTGAAACCGGTAATTGGCCCATGCCTAGACAACACTGCAACCGGAGTTTTTTGAAAATCTCCCTGTCCACACGAACGCGGTTATTTTTAAAACCGCAGCTTTTTCTACGCGGTTTGGCCGTTCGTCCACACGCAAATGCAGCACTGGGTCCCTGAAACCAAACATTTTTGAAAAGGCCTGCCAGGGTGAAGATTTTCAAAAACTCCGGTTGCAGTGTTATCGTGTAGACAGCGAAACCAGAGTTTTTGGGCTTGTGACGTCGGAGCCTGCGTCGTTATCTCCACCTACTGGAAACTTTTTCAGGCTTCTGATTGGCCAACATGGCTTTACGGTTGAGATTATATCGCCACCTGTTGGTTTGGCATGCTCTTGACAGTGCTTCATAGCATGCGTTTGTGTTTTCATGTGGATGGAGATTTTTTTTAAAACGGAAGAAGGAAAAAATCAGTTTTTAAAAATAACCGTGTACGTGTGGACATGGCCTTGTAAATTTTCAGGATTCACAACCATATTTTAATCAAACCTCTACTGTGTGAAAGGAAAAGCAGTGGACAAGTTTAAGTGTTACAGACGTTTTCATCTTTGATATTTACTTTAGTCACTGCAATATGGTTCAAGGTGATATCCACAGCTATTGCGCAAACAGAAACAGGGACTGACTCTGGGTAATTCATTGTAGCAGCTTGAATACTACAGGTGTTGTGGGAATGAGACAGTTTGAGATTGACACCCGTTATAAAACATGATCTTCAATTCCAAATGCTCTCTGTGTGAATGTAGCCAACTGTTATTATTTTTAGCATTATTTTATCAATCAATAAAGTAAAGGGAAAAAAATAGAAGCGATTTAGAAATGTAACAATTAAAGAACTCCAAAAATGGCAAGATTCTTATGGGAATTTTTAAACAATGAAAGACCTTCACTAACAGTTTCAGCTGTGTGTTAAAGGGTAGCAGGTACTGCAACAGAAAAAATAGTGCCTGCTTACATTTTTAACTGCCTTTGTTCCAGAACTGTTCCTTTTAATTTTCTCTATAGGGATTTCAAAATACAAGCCATAAACCAAACCAACCAACATCTTTGATTTTAAGTAAGAATGTGCATTAAAACCAGAAAAAAATATATATAATAATAATAATAACGACATAAGAAGCACTGCGAATAGCACAACACAAATGGCACAACACAAAACATTGGTTATAAGTGTAAAAAACAACATACAAACAATTAATATACACAATATATTTCACATTTATTGCTAAATAAGCCAATAAACAAATATTTATGTAGTGTGTGTAGCACAGGAAAACAAAATTATATTCTGTCATTTTAATGCTTTATGCATTGTGGTAGCGAAAACTACCACATTTCGCTATAAGTTTGATTGCATCATATAGTAATTGCTGTTAATAGTGTTCATCGTCTGTTTTATTACGTCTTAAATTGATTTTTCCGTACATTTCTGCCATATGTACATTAACTGACAGTCACCACTGATAAACTACCACTAAATATTGTAGAAATTTAATTATGAGACCCTACCGTTCGGCACGCATATGATTTGCAGATTAATTTGCCAATTTACACGTACAAGCAATTTTAAACCACAAGAAGAAGAAACGAAAGAGAGCCCAATTCGTTACTCACGCGCTGTTCTCGCACACAATCAAATCACGCCCAAGAGACATGTTTCAGACAGCGCGGAAATACCGAGTTGCGTATACATTGGGCACTCTATAACAATATAATGCGTTGAACCACTATATAATGCTATTATGATACTATATAATAGCCTAATATATATATATACTGTACTGTCATATATAATTTCAGACAGCGATAGATAGGCTATGACACACTCTGTTATGTTAATGATTGTTCTAATCATTCTGTATTTTCTTTGTATGCGACTGATATGGAGTAGCAATTTGACAATTTCATGTTAAATAAGTAAATGAAAGATTGCTCTGATCTGTCACATATTTGGAGTTAAACGGATCGCAGTTGGCTATTATGATACTATATAATAGCCTAATATATATATATACTGTACTGTCATATATAATTTCAGACAGCGCGGAAATACCGAGTTGCGTATACATAGGCCTACACACATAAAATTAGTCTATGTCAAAAACCCTTCACGGCATTGTCATTCTCTGTGCTTTAAATATGTTTTTCTTGCTTATCCGAAAAAATAGTCCGATCTGTGACTCAAAA
>NW_015549579.1:539220-539393 GCF_001515605.1 Sinocyclocheilus anshuiensis
CATTGGCATTCTCTGTGCTTGAAATTTTTTTTTTTCTTGCTTATCCAAATAAATAGTTCGATCCGTGACTCAAAAAAACACAATATAATGCGTTGAACCACTATATAATGCTATTATGATACTATATAGTAGCCTAATATATATATATACTGTACTGTAATATATAATTTCAG
>NW_015549579.1:540160-543443 GCF_001515605.1 Sinocyclocheilus anshuiensis
CATTGGCATTCTCTGTGCTTGAAATTTTTTTTTTTCTTGCTTATCCAAATAAATAGTTCGATCCGTGACTCAAAAAAACACAATATAATGCGTTGAACCACTATATAATGCTATTACGATACTATATAATAACCTAATATATATATATATATATATATTGTATATATATCCCCCTCCCCTCCCCCCCGTCCAGCCGGTCCGTGAAAATATTTTCCAAACGTAACCGGGCCGTGGTGTAAAAAAGGTTGGAGACCGCTGCTTTATGGGACTACACCATGGTACAGTAACAGTGACTTCTCTGATTGGTGGATCTCACTCAAGGATTGTGGGTAGTGTAGTTTTTCCATCAAATATATATATTTTTTAATTAAACATGATACTGCCACTGTATAAATCTCTGATCCAATGGCAAGTCTTTCTTAAAGTTTTTTGGCAAATGGTTATATGTAAGAATAATTTAGAAAACTAATATGATTTAACTTCCCTAATAGTCCTGTATGGCTCAGGCACTCTTCTCTACTCTACACTACTCTGCACTGTAAAGCATGAGGCCCCTGAAAGGGAAACTTACTCTGTATTATACAGAATCACATGAACACATATCAGCCACATAAATAGACTGAGAATAAAAATCACATCTTTACAAGTGAGGCGAAAATGTTACTTTTTTTCAGACAGAAGAAAAAAAAAAGTTTAGATTATGTTGATTCTTTTAGTATAGAAGTACGGGGTGAAGGTTTCGTTCAGTTAAACTCTGACTAAAGAGCACTCTTTGTTTATCTTGAGCCAACTGGCAAAAAAATCTGAGAGCATGTCAAAACAAAACCTGTCAGATTTTGCTGAAATGAGGTGTAGAACAAAAAAAATTCACAGCAGCCCCAACACACTCACAGACACATTTGGTTTTCATGCTTTATGGGGATTTTCCATAGATATAATGATTTTTATACTGTGCAAACTATATATTACCCAGATCTACTTCTAATCCTAACCCTCACAGTAAACATATACACATCCTATACCGGTCTCCTCTTTTGAGGTCAGGGGACAGCAGTGTGTTGAAACAGTGTCCGTCTGCTCTGGAAAGTGACTGCATGTGTGAGTGATTATTTCAAGCTTGTATTTTTCAACAGTAGTGACCAAATCATGCTGCCCTTCCAGTCTCCTTCACCATTAAAGCCTCTGTTCCACTGAGAACATTAGCAGAAGATCTATTACAGACACCTGACGAAATACACTGGTTTACAGACGTGTGTATTCTGTTATTAACTCATTTCAAATTACCTATATGCATGTACAGTGGAGAACAATTTGTAAATGCTCAATTTTATTGAAATAAAATATATTATCAAAATAATTTCAGTAAAAAAATAGAATTTTATATATATATATATATATATATATATATAATAACGTGTGTGTATATATATATATATATATATATATATATTCATAATATAATTTGTTTACATAAGTAAATAACTGGCCATGTATTCAGTCTTTCATTTTAATTGTTGGTTTTGTACGGACACCTCTTGCCATTACATCACATCCTGTTGTTTTTAGGGTCTTGTGCAATGATTGACACATTTAAGGTTTTTTTTTAAGATTTAAAAATTATATCATCATTATAGTAACAGAGTGAAAAGTTAAATTGTGAGAAAATTAACATGAATTTAATGAGAGCAGCACTAGAGCTGATGATCATGATTTGAGAATGATCCAAAGAGCATCTTGTGCTTCAATGGAAGCATGAAAATCTGACCTTCTACACAAAGTAGGCAACATAGACAATGCTTCAAATGCTTGTTTTATTTTTAAAATATTGCCCAAAACATGCATTGTTCTTTGGCATTTTGTGTCTTTTTTTCTTTTTCTTTTTTGTTTTAAACAGTAAATAAGTAGTAGTTTAAATTTAAGGTTTTAATTTAGATTTTGAATCACTGACTTTCAAATCCCACTTTATGTGTGCATGTTGGCAAATCTTTAAAATGAAAATAAAATAAAAATAAAAACTACACTGACTGTCTAAAATAAAAAATACACAAAGAAAATGACTGAAACTTTCTAACCCAGTTAAAATGACTCATAAATCATAAAAACTTGAAGGCATTTAAACAAAAAATAAATAAGTTCAAAGGGTGTTTTTTAGTCTTTTTTGATACGAGGCAGTACAACCTGCCAACTTACAAACTCACAGTTAAATGAACCCTAAAGACAAACAACTTAGCCTTAACCCAGAAGCACATAAGTTCATCTACACAAAATCTCTGCCTACAGTTGGACACCGCTAAAATGTCTGATAGTGAGCAAAAGTTCAGTGAGCGTGAATAACAGCAGTACTCACTCATGGTGCTGCAGCCACGGGCTCTCTGTTCACTCGCCCAAACTTACATTTTCCACTTCTTCAGGATCAGACACGGTGTCGACAGAACGAGTTATGGGAGGAAGAGAGGGAGAGTAATAAAACGAGGGAGGAGGCAGTGAGCAAACGCGGACACAGCCCAGCCATGTCTGGCATGCTGATGACACCAGTCACATGGCCCCTCACTAAACATAGACTGAATTTCTCTCAGGCCAGTCGGCTTCGGTGCTCATTCATTGTTCCTGTCCTCCTGAACCTGGATCAGCTTTTTCTTTTTATTAAAAAACATATGCGACTTACAGTACTTCATGCAAAACGGGCTGCGGATCAGGGGTTTTTGGGGGCGTGTGTTAGGCAGGAAGTTAGACAGCCTCAGGGGAACTGGCTCAGAGATAAGTCTAGTAGTTTAACAGCTGTTGAGTATGTCAGTGAGCAAAAGAGGGAAAGAAAGAGAAGCAACACAACTATCTCGACAATGGTACACTCTTAAAAATAAAGGTGCTTAAAGGGTTAGTTCACCCAAAAATGAAAGTCTCCTCTTGGCTTATATCGAAATCCTCCGACATTCTTCTTTACAAATCCTCGTTTTGTACTTCTAATAAGTGACCGTTGTTTTGTTTTGATCTCTCCGTTGCACTTCCGCGTTCGTCATTTCTGAGCGGCGCATGCGCAACACCGACCGTTTACAACAGTGAGCACAAGCTACATTAAAGTGATTATTACATTTTCAATATGGATATGTTTCTTACAAAAATGCATCGATTCGCTACAGAAAGCCTTTGTTCACCCCCCGGAGCCGTGTGAGACACTTTTTTTTTTATGGATGGCCGCTTTTTATTTAACTTGTTTTGGACTGAAGCATGCAACACCCGCTGAGTGCCATGAAACAGCTTGAAAGATCAAAGACAATTTTTAATA
>NW_015549579.1:543551-548117 GCF_001515605.1 Sinocyclocheilus anshuiensis
TAAGTAATTTATGGGCTAATTTTCATTTTTGGGTGAACTAACCCTTTAAAAGTTTCTTCACATGCCATAGAAGAACCATGTTTGGTTCAACAAAGAACCATTCAGTCAAAGGTTCTTTAAAGAACCATCTCTTTCTTACCTTTTTATAATCTGAAGAACCTTCTTTCACCACAAATAACCTTTTGTGAAACAGAAAGGTTCTTCAGATGTTAAAGGTTCTTTATGGAACCATTTAGACAAAAAGGTTCTTCTATGGCATAGTGAAGCACCTTTATTTTTAAGAGTGTACATGCTTGAATGTACACAGTATTTTAAATATAATTAAAAAAAATAATAAAATACATGTAGGTCAAAAAGTCTGGAAACCCAGAATTCAAAATCCAATTCAAAAATAAAATCTAAAATAAGCTGAATATATAATACACTAATAATAATAATAATAAAATGCTCAAATATTATGGTATTAATAAACAAACATTTAAATAATGAATATTGAAATATTTTAATAAAGAACCCTAATGACAAACAACTTGGCCTTAACCTTTAAGCACAGAGGGTAATCTGCAGTACACACTCACAATTATTATTCTGATTATAATTATTAAACAAACTGTAAATAGTATATAAATAATATAATATATGATCAAATATTTAACAAAACTGAAATTATTGAAATTTTTTAATTTAAACAAAAATTACTTTCTCAAATTGTTACACTGATAATATAAAAATAATGATGAAAAAGCAAAATAGCAGCATCAGTATACAAATATGAAAATCAATAGCATATATATGCAGGAAAAATTGAAAATATATTTAACTTTACATTTAATATCTGTAACAAATATGCAATTTAAAAAATATAAAAACGTAAAACATAAATGTGAGTAAACAAAACAAGAATAAAAAAAATGTTTTGAAGATGAACTGTGGCAAAGTCTTGCAGCAATGACTTTCCATAACTAGAATTTCTCTCCCTCTTTCTCTGTACAAGCAGAAGTCAAACAGAGAATGTCAAGGTGCTTTAATGTCAGTGGCTGCTACTTTAGTTAGAACTGAAGTTCAGAACAGGGTGAAACTTTGGGCCACAAGCTGCAGACTACTCTTGAACAGCTGAAAACACACACACACACACACACACACACACACACACACACACACACACACACAACAAACTATACATATTTTTACAGTCACGGTACAGTTTAGTAGACACTCTTATCCAGAGTAATTTCAAAAGCGCTTTAGCTTCACATGTGACACTGCATGGTCGACAGATGGTAAGCACACAATTCATTAAGCTACCTGATAGAGAACATTACCCAAGCAAAAGTAATTACCTTATTACCTCATTACCTATACAACTATAAAGCCCTAAGCAATGACAGCATTTCCAAGCTAGATGAACAAAGTCAAAACAGGACTTTTAATACATTCTATAAAATCATATACTATCAAGTCTAGTACAGCTGGAAATTCATGGTTATTTTCCTAATGTACCTGGGTTATTAAATCCTAATGCATTCTCTATTCATTTGAGGACAAAAGGTTTTCATGACTCAGCGGTAAGAACTTGAGAGGACATGTGGGAAACGCCAACGTGCATCGCAACACATGCACATATGACTGCCATAAGGAGATGAATGGGAATCTTTGGGAAAGAGCCAATCAGATGGCAGACGACAGCTGCTGAAATGAAGTGTAATACCATCTCACTGTAAATCTCTAATACATTTTGAAGATTTGCCAATAAAATCGCCAGTTACTGATGGAGTCGTGGCACAAAAGTACTTGTTCTCAACAAACAAGCTGTTAGTACACAGGGAACAATGTTAAATTTGTCCTGGGTCATATCCTATTCCCACTTTTTTTTTTCTATGTAAATCAAGCCTAAAAATAAAATAAAATAAAAAATAACCAATATGACATATTACGCTTCCCTATAATATTTGCACAGTCTTGCCAAACCACACAAACAGTGGTACATCACTATGGCAATGACAGTCAAACAGTATCTCTGTTTTGGGAAATCTGATGTAATCTTTTCTGTGAGTCAGAACAGTCAGCGTGACCTCAGCGACTGCATCAAAACTAAAATTGACTATACAACTGTATTAACCCTCAAACATGCACATGTATACAAACTTAACCTTGAATGAGCGCGTGTTGACTTGACTCAGACCAGACCCGTTTCTGAGGACAATAGTGGACAAATTCAAAGACTACTGTAATTCAACAAGTAAACAAACTAAAACGGACATGAAAATGTGGTCAGGGGCAGAATAACTGGTGTCGGACATGTGAAGTGTTCCATTGCAACACTAATGATGGTGTTACTAGCAAAGTACAGACTGCTTGACAGGTTCATTAAAAGGGTTAGTTCACCCAGAAATGAAAATTAGCCTATAAATGACTCACCCTCAAGTCATCCTAGGATGTCAAAGTTCATAAATGAAATCCAGCTCAGAGATCAAATACAAGCCTGCTCTTCAGACAAGTGTAACTGTTGTATCTCACACAGTTACTAAATAAAGCAAGCAAACAAAGGTTACAATGTTCAGTGTTTAAGAACTGCTGTAAAAAAATGTTGAAAATGCAATGTAACTAACTCTGGACCTCCACTAGATGGCAGCGTGCCATGATATTGTGCCCAGCCAGTTTAAAGAAAAGTAGGTTAGATGGCCTAAAGCTTTTCATATGCTAATGAGCTGCCTGTAGCATTACAACACTCTAACCGACATATCTTATCACATGTGAAAGCAAAACACTGAAAACACAATGCCATGAGGTGGGTGAGGCGATTATCTCACTCTTTCACCGTCTGCCGCGTCCTTCAGTGGAGGAAGGGCTGGTCACAAAATCCAAACCACACCAAACTTCCACATTTCCTCAAAGCAACGTATTCAAGTTGGATGAAGACATTATTTTTTTACCTTACCTTTTACCTATAAACATGTATATAACTGAAATAAAATAAACAATACACACAAACTTATTTCGTTTTATTTTGCCTTTCTGTAGTTCAAACATTAAAGCACGGTCATTAACACCAAGACCATTAAATGCAATGTAAATCTAACTATGATTACAGTGGGAAAACAATGGAAGAATCTAAAATCTTGGTAAATTGTACATTTTAGAAGGCAGTGCGTAGGAAGCCTCTCACTGCTTCATTAAAGACTATGTGTCAGGAGCAGGAGGTAATGGCAGCCTAGTATTTCCACTATGTAAATTCAGTCAACTGAGAGTCTGTGATAACAGCAGAGGAAATCTCAGGAAGGCCTTGAATGGATTATATCATAGTTAGTGATTACAGCTCAAGTATTCACCTTAGATAAAACTAACCCACCACCAGACTCATTTAATGCACGAAAGAAACTTAAATGTCAGGGATCTCAGTCAACATAAGGGACGCATATTAAAATTCATTTCGATAAGCTGATATTTATTTTCATATCATAGCCAAATACTGGTAAATGTCTAAATAATTAACGAATAATTGTTTAAACAATTGTCTACATTAAATATAATGATAATATTATTTATAAATGTAAATAAATAATAAAACTGAAACATATTGACCGATAACCCATATGGTACTGATATATTTTGCAACATCACAATATAATGATCTTCCAGCAGACAGTTACACTAAAATGTTTCGTTCTTCTAGAATAAAGGTGCTTTCACGGTACATGACTGAACTGTGGGATCAACTAAAACAAATAAGACTGGTACAACTCATAACAAAACAGAAAACCTGTTTTGATTTTTTTTTTTAAAAGTAACCGATTCGAGGTCTCTTTCCCACCCGTTCTTTCTCTCTGGGGACATTGTAATCTAAGGAAGTGACCAAAAACAGTCATATTTAGTCTAAATTCTCATCACACATATATAATAAGGTTACACAACTACAAACCCTTAAAGACGAGCAGTGAAAATTCATGAGAGCTTCTTTGTCAAGGGCTTCAGGAGGCGACAGGAAAAACTACGACAGCATAAAACTGGTGCCAAAAATTCAGTTACACTTGCCAATTACGTTCATTTGGTGTAAGCCATTTATCTCCAGTGAATGGCATGAAAGCAGTTGGATGTGCAGTCCTATTCAAATGCAAAAACTGCAAAATGCAAAATCTTATTTACAGCATGTTTATACTTGGTTGGTTTTTATGAAAGGATTCATGAGTGTGCAGAACTGAGCTCATGCTTAAAAAAAAAAAAAAAAAAAGTGAAGCGTGAACGCTGACTAACTTAAACGCCTCTGATTGGCCATTGCTTTCATGCAATCAATTGGCTAGAATGCTCAATACTTCGTACGGTACAGCTGAAAAAGCTGGTATTGTTGTCACGTTTTTAAAATGTCAGTATTGACAAACTGGAGCCAGAACGGTCTTGCATATCATCACCTGAGCACCTTCACAGCACTGGAACAAAGAGCCACAATTCTAGCGAGACAACAGCTATTTTTAACACTCTAAGTGGAAAACTTCTGACTCTGAGAGAGAGAGAGAGAGAGAGAGAGAGAGAGAGACATACTGACACTGAGAGAGAGAGAGAGAGAGAGAG
>NW_015549579.1:549798-553566 GCF_001515605.1 Sinocyclocheilus anshuiensis
CTGTCTCTGAGAGAGAGAGAGAGAGAGAGAGAGAGAGAGAGAGAGAGAGAGTTAGTGGGTCGACTCTTTCCGAATGTATGACCAAGGGGAAAAAGGGTTTGTGTCACATAATAATAATAATAATTAAGATGACAAGAACAGAATCCAGCACTGACGTTAGAGAAACGTGAGACTAACGACAGCACAGTCCAGGCATCAGTGTTGGCTTAGAATCGCACAGCACAGATAGTAAACTTTATGACTCTTGAAGTGGCCTAGTTTAATAAATAATAGAGCTGTGTGTGTGTGTGTGTGCGTAAGCTGTCCGTACAGCATTACTCATGCTGAAAAACTGAGGGGAGTTACTGTAGGAGTCATTTAGTCTTTCAGAAAGGCTTATTAGAGGCAACAGGTCACTTTTCAGTAAGACATTTTTCATTTCTCAGTTTTTCCAAAAGTGATGTACATACATGGACCACAAAACACAAACACGATGTGTTTGTGTGTGTAAATAATCTGTATGGGGAAATTTATGCAAAAAATGGTCTTATTCCACAAACAGGCCTAAAAGTGAAATCAAGTTGAAATATTTGGCTCCTCACCAAACACTTGCTGGTAGCTGTTGACTTCCATAGTATTTATTTCCATACTATGGAAGTCAATGGCTACCAGCAACTGTTTAGTTACTAACATTCTTTAGAATATCTTCTTTGGTGTTCATACAGAGATATAGAACACCTTGAGTGTGAGAAAATGATGACAGAATTTTCATTTCTGAGTAAACCATTCCATTAATTACTTTAAATAAAAGGGATAGTTCACCCAAAAATGAAAATTCTGTAATTAATTACTCACCCTCATATCGTTTCAAACCCGTAAGACCTTCGTTTCTCTTCGGAACACAAATATATTTATAAGATATTTTTGATGAAATCAGAGAGATTTCTGACCCTCCATAGACAGCAATGCTACTGACACGTTCAAGGCCCAGAAAGGTAGTAACATCAGTGGTTCAACTAAAATTTGGCAAAACTACGAGAATACTTTTTTTGTGCAAAGCAAACAAAAACAACAACTTCATTCAACAATTTCTTGACTTGTGAACATGTGTTGAAGACTGACACGGAACAGAAGAAATTGTTGAATAAAGTCGTTATATTTGTTTTCTTTGTGCACAAAAAGTATTCTTGTAGTTTCATAAAATTACAGTTGAACCAATGCAGTTTGACAGTCCCTGAACTTTGCAGACTCTTACCTGTGATAGTTTCTGCATCTCTGAAAATCCTGAAAGCATCATTGGCAGTGACTTCGCTTACATACTGCTCCTCCTGGTGGTCTGGAGCAGTGGTGGGTGGGTTCCAGAGGTGCTGGCAGTGAGGATGAGGGTTCTGGGGGGAGAGCGGGGTGGGCAGGGCTGAGGCTGTGGCAGTGGGGGGCGATACTGCGGTGTCCAGCTTGGCTGCTTTTCACAGGTCAACCCCAGGAGCCATAGGGCAGCGCCCAGAGAGAACAGGCTGTCTGGCAGATATGTGTTAGCTCTATGTCAACAAAACAAGAGCATCTCTGATAGGACGAATCTGGAGAGGAAGAGGGAGGTAAGAAACGTAAAGCCAATTACATTTTGTTGTCATTACATTTAAACGTTTGTTGAAAATTGCATAAACATCACCACTAAAAACCTTATCCACCACATGTGATGCACAGTAAACACCACAGATTCTCAGAAAAGCCTTCAAATCAATACAACAATTCGTTTTTGCTAATAAAGAATGAAACCAGTCTGCTCTCAGCACTCACTTCCATTCAATCAGTCCTGATTTACTGCTGTACTGGGATCAGCAGTTAACCCCAAACCAGCAGAATGCCAGACAAAACCATTAGGACTGCCATGTCTGCCAGAGCTGTACGATACAGCAATCAATTGCAGCCCTGGTGAACCAAGGCCACAACACAGTGGAATTCACTGTCAAAGCAGTGGAGCGCTAACAAAGACTACTGCTGATAAAGTTACAACTGAGCTTACTAATGGATATGCCAGAGAAACATAATGTGTTTAATAAACATAAAAGCATGATGGCGTTTATGTGTCTTTGAATGGTCTAGAATGTTCAGGCAAACACTCCTAGTGTCAGAGCCAACACACACACACACACACACACACACACACACACACACACACAAACACAAACACAAACACTGCTTTTGGCTGAAGAATTTTTGTAGTTTTAATGAGAATTCGTAAAGCATTGACTACACAGCCTTTATTTTTTTACATTTAACTATTCAATTTCTTAGATGCTGTGGTTAAATAGGCCTACAGTACCTGTGCAGTTTATTTAAATATTATCTGTATTTGTTCTATTGTTTGTAACTTGTGTCTTTGCATTTTATTTCATTATTTTATAATGTGCATAAAGTGTGTTTCTAGTTCTAATAAAATAAATTTTCTGATCTATGTGAGATTGTCAGTAAAATCCTTTCAGTTTGGCAACCGAATCATCTATAGCAACCACACATTGCAGAAAGAGATCTAAAGGAATCCTGTCACACACAATTGACATTAAAAAAAAATTTGCACTAAACAAAATGTATCTAAATTTAAACTAAATAAATTTAAACATCTAAAATAGAAAGAAAGAAAGAAAGAAAGAAAGAAAGAAAGTATTGTGATTGTTTGTGTGATATAATTGTAAAGAAATTGGCTATTTAAAAAATAAAAAATAAAATAAAATAAAAAAAATAAAATAATGGACTAGACCTTCAGTATGTCCAATGCCAAATTTCACTAAGAAATGCAGCAAGATACTAGGCCTGTCACGATAACAACTTTTTGTTGTGCGATATATTGCCCCAGAAATAATTGCGATAAGCGATATTATTGTCATTTTAAAGACCATTTTATGCCACTGAATATATAATCATAACGTAACAGCATAATAAGGCAAGAAGTAGGGCTGTGCGATTAATCGAATTTGTCATAAATTGCGATTTGAGCGTGCGCGATTCTAAATCGCTTTATAGCACGATTTTCCGCGCCCCCGACCTCCCGCAGTATGCTCTCCGAACCAATCAGAATGCAGTGCGCCTAAATGGAGCACGAGAACAGAACAGACCGGGCGGGCATACAGATGTAACGCCAGGTTCACACACTCCGTCTGTGGTGCGTATTTTTTCCGCGCCCATGTTAACGGATCAGAGCTTTCACACTGCACGCGATTCCGGTCCGGCAGTGCGCTCCAGGAGAAGAACCGGTTCGCGGAAAAGAACCGGACTTCCCATCACTACTGTATAAGCACTGCAGACAGAGTACGCGTGAACTTAGCGCAACAAATCTAGCTCAACATCTGAGGCAACGCCACAAAGAGCTCTATGACCAGTGCATGACAAAAAAAAATCCCTTGCACTCAAACCATTTCAAACAATGAATTGCAAAACCAGTTAGTGTTCACCACTATCTGACAACTATAATCATTTGAAATAAAACCTAACCAACTGCTCCATTTCTGCAACAAATTATATAGATCAATGGTACTTTTGACCTCCCAAATCCTCCTTGCCATCCATGTTCAAAGATACAGTAAATGCATATTAACGTTTTAACATACCCCTAAACCTGACCCTAATAATACAACTGAAACCAAGATGTTTTATTACCCCCCAAAATCTACAATTCTTTTAAAGGGGTCATATGATGCGATTTCAAGTTTTCCTTTCTCTTTGGAGTGTTACAAGCTCTTGGTGCATAAAGAAGATCTGTAAAGTTGCAAAGACTAAAGTCTCAAATCCAAA
>NW_015549579.1:554281-560372 GCF_001515605.1 Sinocyclocheilus anshuiensis
CCCCCACATATCTACCTCACTATGTGGGAATATTTGCATAATGCGCCCAAATGTGCACGCAAAGAAAGAAGGCGTGGTTTCAGTAACCGCAGTTAGTGTTGAAGCAGCCATGTCAGGGAGACGCTGTGCGTTTCAGTGCGAAAGCAAAATCACTTTATTTGACCTTCCGGAAGTCAATTCCGACTTTGCTATGACAATCTGGCGCATCTGAATCAATGACTGTAAGTATGTTTTGTCAAATGCGGAGTTTTTGCGCAGTGCAGAGTAACGCGTCGTGTGTGAGGGGAACAGGGTCACATCACAGGAGAGTGAACTGCCTGTCAGAAACTTTATTTGGCCTTCCGAAAGTAGATGCATTTAGGAATCTTTAAGATTACTTACAACAGAACAGCAATGAGAGGAGGTAATTCTGACTTTGCTATGACAATCTGGCGCTTCTGAATCAGCGACTGTAAGTATGTTTTGTTATTAGTTTAAGTATTTGCTATTGACTGTTCAAATGCGGAGTTTTGCGCATCGTGTGTGTGTGTGTGTGCGCGTGTCTCTGTTCCCCTTTCGGGTTTGAACTGATGGTAAAACTAATGACATTATTAACTGTCTTGATATTTACTTTGAAAGCTGAAGCTGCGATTATGGTAAGGGGCGTTACATTTCCGACGAGTGCTTGCGGTGTTCGGCCAATCACAATGCACTGGGTCAGCTGGCCAATCAGAGCAGACTGCGCTTGTCAAAGGAGGGGGCTTTGTTGAAACCGACGTGTTTGAGAGAGGCGGGGCATAGAGGACCTACAATAATGTACAGTATTTGAAAAAGAATGTGTTTTTTTAACATTAAAGCATGTCAACATATTCTGTTGCACCAAATACACAAAGTAACGATCTTTAAAATAGCATCATATGACCCCTTTAAGAGCACACAGAGTCATCCATGTGTCAGGACTATTCTCATGACATCATCAGCCCGGGGCAGGTCTTGTGGTCACATGAGCACTGCTCGCTGTAAAACACGTGAATGCAATCTGCTCTACAAACAAACCTGCCTCAACATGAGCAAATTACATTCACCTTAAAATCCAACATTAATCATAACAAAATACAGGGTTACAAAACCGTTTTTGTGCCTTCAGCAACAGGATTCTGCTTGTTCATTTCAAAGTCAATTCAACCCCTTAAAGGGCATAAAATGTCTGTCTTCAAGCGATTACACTTTTACAAAGAGGCATTGCCTAATCATGCTGACGGCAATGATTTCAAAGAATCGCAAACGAATCCAAGAAACTGTGAATGGACTGACATTACATCATAATAAATCAACTGCCATGGGCAAGCATTGGCGCTCAAAGCCTTTGTGCAAACTACTGCCACTATAATACTACCTAAAATAAAATCTACTTAAATGCCAATGCTGTAAATGTAGGGTTTGTTTTCAGAATTGTTTTCTATTTAGTCATTAATAATGAGGAATGATATTTCACTGCACCTCCCTAAATTTCTTAATTCTAAAATCACATTTGCTGTTGTATTTTGGACTAAACAATGGCCTGGACCACCCTGTGGTTCTGCTGATTACACCATTCAGAACAGCTCCTGCTGTCGAACAGCATGGGAATAGAATAAAACACAACACTACAGTAAAGTGGACTTCCTGTATGCTGGACTGTGTTGCTGAATGTTGACAATGCACAATGTTGTACTTTTACGGAGATACCCCTTGCTGAAAGAGCACATTTCCTATCATGTGTTTGCCTTAGCAGTGCATTCACACAGGGTGTCGCGTTGACACTTGATGGGGGGGGGTGTCTGAAGCTTGGTACCAATCACATTACTTTTCCGTTGTTGCATGAATACGATGCGCTGGGGTATTTGCATAAAGGTGATCTGATTGATGCCTGTAGGTGAAAATTTTTCAACTTCTGCCACAAGCAACACCAGTGACATGATGCAACGGATCCACAATGCAGTTCGGCAACACATGACGCCATCCATTTAAAGTAAACGAGAAGCGTTAATGCTGATGCCCCGTGTGACTGTACCAAAAAAAGGTCATGCCATGCCATAATTTTTTATTGCATTAATATGTTCCTTGAAGTTCACTGAAGATGTCAATAAAGTCTTTTGTACAAAAAACAAAAACAAATAAATAAGTGGTAAAATGATTATTTTTAACCCTCATGCTCACCCTCTGTTCGAAATTATCTGTTTTTAAGGGATGGCTCCTTTAGGGCTTGTCAGTAAACAGCTATGGCTGTTATGATTGGCTAACGTCACTGCATAGTAAATTAAGGCAATAAGCCCCAAGAAGCCGTGGTTTACAGTGAATTTATAACAGCTAAGGGGCATTGTTAGGCACGACGTGAAGCTGTGTGCCTAAAACCCCTTAGCTGTTATAAATTCACTGTAAACCATGGCTTCACGGGGCTTATTGCTTTTATATAACGGTTATTCCATATACGTAGTAAGGTTTCACAGAATAAAACAGAGCAAATAAAGTGTAATGATATAAATAAAAACAGAACTCTTCCACCAAACAATGTAGTTCCTCAGAAACAGTTGTGGTTCCAACAAAGTGGTTGCCGAGCAACACACAGAAGTAAACAAAGGTGTATGTTTGTAGTGTAATTTACAACAGCTTTGAACGGGGCTCAACCAATCAGAATCAAGGACCGGAACTATCCGTTTTATAAAGTATCAACACACCCTCACTACTGTACGTGAGTAGGTATTTTGAAAACATTATTCATATAAAACCTTTTTTTTTTGAACATTATGAAATTATTATGGTTTGCGATGTAGCTGCTATTACAGCCAATACCAATGTTTGCTTTTTTTTAACAAAAGTTTGACATTGTGCCTCATTTACAAAATAGTTTGTAGTCAAATGCTCTGAATAAACATATAATCCTCCAACACAATCTGGGATGCTATTAAAAATAAACCATCCGCTTGTTCCTCTGGGATCCTTCTGACGTCTGTACAAAGACGCAAATGAGCTGTTCAACCAGGATGCATCCTTTTACACTTCCATTTATCCTGTTGTCGACAGATAAGAGTGCGTGGAGTACAACAACAAATTATTGGCATCTGTATACTGTACCCAGTGTAGACAGTGTCAGTGATTATAATGGGTTCTATTTCCTTTCACAACGCTTGTATATTGTGTAGGCAAGTGTCAGCCAATAAGCAACTGAACAGAGGGCGGGTCCTATGGCGCAAATATGTAATTATTCGTCGAAGTTTGCTCTAGAGGTGGTCATATGTAAATGTATTTGCCCATGTGATATCACAAATCACACAATGTCCAAATAAGCCATTTTTGGAGCTTGATTAACTGAATGCTTCATTTATGAGGAGAATGGTTTAAACTACGAAACTTGCATGATGTTTTAATGGTACAAAATACCTCTTTTATTTCAAACGATAAGGCAGCAAATTTGATATCATGATACCTTTATATTGCCTTAGGGTTGTGCAGATAGACGATATCGTGTATCGACGATAGTCAGAGATATCGCCTGTGGCTGATGCCTTTGACGATAACAAGACGATTATTATTATTATTAGATTAGTAATACTATCCAATTAATATTAGGGCTTATTTGTTGCATTATATTTCTTTTAAGGCTGCACGATATTGGAAAAAAACTCACATTGCGATATTTTTTTTTTCCTGCGATATATATTGCAATATGAAAAAAAATCAGATGACTTCAATATAGCTCTATTTGGAGAAAAAAAATCAATGATTGGGGTGATTTTGTAGGCGAGTAAATCAGCATAGGAAATAAACAAATTACAAGCATGGATAAATAACAGAACAAAGCTACAAATGAAATAAGCAGTGCTTTATATTTTTCAGGTAAGTCTAACAGTATTCAGGTACAGAAATTGAATAATCAAATGTAAAATAACACTGCATAGTTTTCACTATAAATTAAATCTAACAAATCTGTGTTAAAGCTACAAAAGTGATTTTTCTTTGTGTTTTGTTGTTTGATTAACATTCATGACACAGAAACAGGAACATTAAACTGCTGTGATTGTGAACCAATATACTGTTCCATATCTATTTTCTTTCTCAGTTGTTTACCTTCACCTAAGCCATAAGCATCTGTGTTTATAAGGATACTTGCAGAGCACAGTATTTCAGGCACAAATAGACGCAGAAGTGAACAGAAATCAGTGTTCACGTGCATCTGCGTGGCTCTCACCGCGTCTACACTGGACGCGAGCGGTGCGTCGCGACACAACAAAATACAATAGAACCCATTATAACCAGTGATGCTGTGTGACTGACTACACTGGATGCGGCGCAACACAACAAATCCCCGACAGTAAACTGATGCCGCGTTCTCTTTATGACGTACTGACACAAAGTTCAAATGATATGCAACGGTCGCTTTGTCGCGTCCAGTGTAGACAGACTTTGGGGCCGTTCACATGTCGCGACTAAAAACGCATGGAAAACGCCAGTCGCGCCACTTTCTCCTTCTTTCCAAAATGCTCGGGAGCTTGCGCTTTCATGGCGTCTGCCGTTGCTAAGCGACCATGACCCGCGCTCTCCACGACGACGCGGAAGTTTCAACAAAGGATAAATGGATTTCCAGCACTGAAAATCACGTGCAGTAGCTTTGCTACTAAATGTATTTAAAATGGGTATCTCTGTACAGCTGTCGTGTCCGGTGTAGACACCGTGTCTGTGTGTGAGCAAAGAAAACAATCAGTAAAAATATAATGATCAGTATACTAAACATCGCACATCCTGCGATGTGACTATCGCAGATGCGCACATCGCGATATCGATGCTGAAACGATATATTGTGCAGCCCTAATTTCTTTTTCCGCGTTTTTACAGTATTGCGTGTTATAACCAATCACACTTATGCTGAGTTTATGAATGCAAATCAATGGCCAATCAGAGGCGTTCAGATGAGTCATGTGAGGTCAGATGAGTTCCGTTGTTCACTTGCAAATTCTCTCTTCATAAACAACAAAGTGCAGATGTACACGCGATGTAAGTATATGAGATTTATTCATCATACAGTGTAGATTCACTGATTTTAACGGGGGTGTTTTTAAAGTGCATAAACTCACGCTAGACTGAGCTTGTGATGATGTTCTTTGGTAATGTAATGTTCTTTGCTCGTTTTCTGTAACTGTTAGCTGCTTTTTAAATAACTGAAGAACTGTAAGCTTTATAATTAACTTACGATTAGGGTTGTGACGGTGAGGAAATTTTCCCACCGGTTAATCGACGTGTGACAACACTGGTAATACCGGTATCACCGCGGGGGCGTTCCCTCTTTTCCTCGCTTTCCTTCGCTTTTAAATAGCTTGTAAAAACGGCGTGCGCATTTTACTTTCACTTTCAAATAGCGGCAATTCGGAGTAAAGCAATCATTCGTTTGAATTTTCCCTCTTTTCCTCACTTTCCTTCGCTTTTAAATAGCTTAAAAGCGCCATGCGCATAGGGCTGGGCGATATAGCTAAAAAAATGTATCAACGATATAATGTTTCATATCGTTCGGTACCGATAATTATTGACATTTTTTATAACCTTTTTTAAAACAAAAAGCAATAGAAAAAAATGTTTACATTTAACCACTGTATTTATAATCATCACAATTTATTGAGACAACAAATATTTTTTGTTTTAACAATCAAACACAATAAAAATTAAACAAAATCTAATTTCTAATGTTTTATATGCAGATTAAATAGGTCTTTATTGTATAGGTCTAATTGTCTCCTGAGGCCACAGGAGGGCGCAATGAGCAAAATAATGCAGCACATTTAAATTGTCAACGCAAGGAAGTAACTCTAAAAACGTGCATTATGTGTAAATTAACTAAAAAAAATCTAATATATTTTCGTAAATTGCATAAACAATTATGAACAAAACAGCATCATGTATTTATGCATTGCTTAATCCAAAGAGCTGAAGCACCATTCACACAGATTGCATTTAAAAACATATGAGACGCAGTGAAAAGGAATAAACTTACACAAATTCGTGACGTGTTTTCTAAAAGTTTTAACTGTTTTAACTTTGCATGGCTTTCTATACATCTCTTCTGTGAGACGCGAGTGCAGCA
>NW_015549579.1:562584-566830 GCF_001515605.1 Sinocyclocheilus anshuiensis
AAGCGCCGTGTGCATTTTACTTTCACTTTCGAATTAGCGGCAGTTCGGCATAAATTGCTTGAATGCAACAACAAAATATAATGTCAAACTCACTTTAGCGTATATATAAAACATAGCACTTTTATTAACAAAACAAATAAAAATACACCATGCTATAGGGCAGGCTATGCCTAATATAAAATAACAAATAACTTACATAGAGTTTAAATAGGTATACAAAACTGGAAATAAGTAAATATGTATAACATATAACCAAATAAATAAGAAACGTAGAAAGTTTATTAACAAAACGAGTAAGAAAGCTTGGAGGCACAGCATACACCTTGATGTCAAATAAAATAAATAAATGACACAAAGTTTAAATAAAGTAAAAATCAGCAAACAATGTGGAACCAATTAAATAAGAAACGGATGTTTAAAAAAACTTCCAAAATCACCTTAGATAAACGGCAAAAGTCAACAGGCTTTTCAAAATCCAAAATATTGCCAAACAGCTTTTGCATTTCGTTTCGAAACTAAATCATCCGCCATCGTCTTGTCTGTCTCACCTCACTCTTGTCAGTCAGTTCGACTCACTCTCCTCACTGGAGAAATGAAATCTGATCTGTGATGCAACTGTCATTTGGCACGCTGCATTGAGCAGCCGCGTTCAGTTTTTAATTGTAGTGTCTGTTCTTTTACTGAACTAAATTATTTTTATTACTATAAAAAATCAAAAACGACGGTGGGGGTCGGTGGGCAAGTGATGTAACCGGTGTTGCGGCTTACCACCGGTATCACCGTCAACACCGTCTATCGCGGCAAGCCTACTTACGAAGTTTCTATTAATTTGTTATCATGTTAAATACAAATTTAGTCATATTAAAAACATTAGGCTGCTTTTAGCATTATGCTGGAGTTGGTTCACTTTCCAATGAAACGAAGTAAATAAATAATTAAATAAATCAGCATGATAATATTGTGTATCGGCGATCTCACAGTCTGACGATAGGGCGATATGAAAATTGAGCATATCACCTAACACTATATTGCCTAGTCACAATTTATCCATAATGAATTTTCTGGTAATCTAAAATTAAGCAACATTGCAAATATTGCTATTTAAATCCCTCACAAGTATGACAAGCACTATGAAATTGGTGTTTTATTTGTGTCTAATTTAAATACAATTAGTCCCAGAGTGGCATTTTTTGTTCTAGTAATAATTTAAATGAAATTGGATATTAGGTAAATTGGTCTTCTGGTGAACATGTAACTCTCCTGTAGCTTCTTAAGGGCAGTACTAAATATGACAAATCAAAAGTGACAGCAAAAACATGTAAAATATTACAAAAGATAGGCAGCATCCCAATTGCAAATGCATTTTGTTCTCATCTAAGTCTGACAGATTGCAGTATGTCCCACATTGTTTGTGATACACTGTACATCAAATTATGCTGCTTTGTAGTTTCTCATTTCAATACCAGCATTTCTATTAGAAAATCTCATTGTCATCTTTCAGCAAACATGTTGGCATCTTTCTGAATATCATATTCAGTCAATGTGTGAGTAATGGATTATATTGACCACAGCTCCCTTGAGGTGGCTCAATGGTTTGGTCTCCATTCAACACCATTCTTCCACACCCAGCGGCCCAGACCCGTCTCATGTTCTAAAGGGGTTATGTGATGCTTTTAACCTCTCATCTATCTATAAAGCCCAGCTATTAAGATCAGAATCAGGCAAATGAAAAACACATCAAAAAAATTATATTAAACAAGCAGTGTATACTCAAAACAAAACACCTGCTGACTCAACAGGACCACAGATCAGAAATGACACCACATGCAGGTGTGAAGAGTGAGAATTTTAGAGTGAAAATCCTCCATAACTGCTCACTGCTTCCGCTAATATTTTGCCTGCAACACAATGTTTTTAAAAGCAAAGATAATACTTTTAATTCACTAAACAGTTATATTATCATTTTAAAAACCACTAACAAATGTAATAATGAGAAATTTATAGATTTTTTTCAACTTAGCAACTTCGAGTGATTCCCAAAGATACACATCTGACATATTTCACCATAAAATTAAAATTATATAAAAATATGTATTACAGAAAATGACCAAATATTTCAACCTAAAATTAAAAAGTGACATATAGTAATGTATTGTAAATCATCCTGTCTTGGCCCAAATTTAATTTATAAATAATCTGATCAAATATTTCACCCTAAACATTTAAAAAAGTTTAAAATATATTAAATTATTTAAAATATATTGAATAAAAAAAAAGACACCAGTTTATCAAGATGTTTTGCACTGTGACATTATTTATTGGACACAAAGATTTTCTTTTTATTAATAATTTAAATAAAACTAACTTGATAAAATGAATCAATGACTGAAATTACTACCATGACCTATAGATGCATTTTTTTTCTACATTACAGTGACAAGAATGTTTTTTTTTTAATTACAGTAATGATTTGGTAAGAGGTGCTTCATTGTGTTTATAAAACCTATATTATTAACATATATTAATAACATGAACATGTTCTTGATAGGTTTATGAGATTTATCGAAAAACGCAACAATATTCAATTTTCTTCAATTTAACTGAAACTCAAGCAGGAATCAATAATCTGCCCGACAGACAAACTAAAAGGCTGTTTTGGGAATATCACGTGACCTAACAACACATTATCCACCAGCCATGTGCAGAAAGATATCCATAAACTATTAATAAAGTGACTACTCAATTCACAGCAGAATCAACTGTTCTTTTATCCATAATGCCATAAAAGCTTTAATGCTCCAGAAAAGTTTAACAAGTGAGAGAGAGAGCCTAACCTTAGTACTCAAACTCTATCTTGGACAAGCAGTCTCCTCCTATTATATTTCTGGGAATGTCTTTAAAAGCAGGGTCCATGCGGGAGGCCACGGGGCAGGGGCTAAAGCCCTACCCCCTCCACACCCTCTCACTTGACACAAAGGAGCACTCTTTATGATAAATAGATAAGGCTCACTCACTGCAGCTTATTAACCTCAATCACAAAAATTCCCCTCCTTGCTGCCTTAACTTGTCATTTTGACACTTAATCTCCCAAGCATGCTGGTTCAAAAAGCAAATGATGTGGAAAATATTTGCAAAATTCAGATCTCGTCCTCAAGCCTTTGTTGGCTTCCACTCAGGCCTTGTATTTTGCAACTGCTTAGAGAGAGAGAGAGAGAGAGAGGATGGCGTGAACTCTGTGTTAGGTCATTTTTTGCCGGGTTTCTGTGATTGGGAAAGAATCCACAGTGAAGCAGAGCTTCAGCACAAAAGCGAATCTTTGGAAAACATGAATAAAGCTCATTACATACAGTAGAAACAACAGTTCATCCGGTCCGTTTAACACAGATCTGGGCTTATTTCCTTTATTTATAACAGGACAGACAATGCAAACATGAGGAGGCCTCACGTTATTACAGAAAAGATACAGTAGAAACAACAGTTCATCCGGTCCGTTTAACACAGATCTGGGCTTACTTCCTTTATTTATAACAGGACAGACAATGCAAACATGAGGAGGCCTCACGTTATTACAGAAAAAATAAAAATAAATATTCCGATTGGATTACGGTTACTAGGAGACCACTGTAAGGGACCTCAGTTGGATACTTGACTAAACAAATTCCTGATTTATTCAGCATGCATCTCTACAGTCTCACAGATCTAACGGATCTATTATCATCTGTGAACATCCGTCTGTTTGAAATCTCTCTTTAGTTTAATCTGTCTGATTAAAGGAAATATAAAAGATAAGTGCTGACTATAGATTATTTACCCAGAATTACTGATTAGTAGGGCTGGGTACCGTTCACATTTTACCCGGTATCGGTACCTGAATTTCGGTGCCGGTACCCAACGGTACCTTTTTTCGGTACTTTACTCTCTGTGTAATTACAAAAGAAAATTATTTCAGTGAAAAAATAAGTCCGAAAGTCTCCCACAATAGGGCCCTACAAACTTTTTCTTTCTTTCTTCCCCTCCCGGCCCCCCCCCCCAGAAATTCTTGTTTAAATTTTTCTGAAAATCAAATGAAGGCATTAAACATTTATTTTTAGTTTAATCTGTCTGATTAAAGGAAATATAAAAGATAAGTGTTGACTATAGATTATTTACCCAGAATTACTGATTAGTAGGGCTGGGTACCGTTCACATTTTAACCGGTATCGGTACCTGAATTTCGGTGCCGGTACCCAACGGTACCTTTTTTCGG
>NW_015549579.1:570908-571935 GCF_001515605.1 Sinocyclocheilus anshuiensis
CTTTATATTATTTAATAAAATAATAAATAATTATTACAAAGCATTTTTGGTTTCGGTTTTCGGCCAAGTGCATCCAGAATTTTTGGTTTTCGGCCCAGAATTTTCATTATGGTGTATCCCTACTTATAATATAATCTCTAAATATTTCAAAATGTCTAACATAATTTTTCAATTTTCTTGACTTGTTATACTATTGCCTCATTGTTTTTCTCTGCCAATTCCAGATTTCTTCGGTACTTTGGACCCATTCGGAAGCAGTTCGTTCGGCAGCAGCAGCGGATTTGCAGACTTCAGCCAAATGTCAAAGGTAATGAACACCTTTATCACATTTTACATTTGCATCTTAAGCATAGTGGAACTTCACTTTCTCATGCTTTTGCAACATGACATTTTTAAGATGTGGTTTTGATTGATGTCCCACTCATAATTTGCGCGGTTTGCACCTTATGTGTCTGATAATGGCCCACCGCTTCTCCTTTCCACTGCGCTTTAATATAGGGCTTTGTAGACGACCCCTTCAGCCGAAAACAAGACATGCCAGCTCTCCCACCCAAGAAAAGCATACCACCGCGACCCAAACCACCCAGTGGTAAGCATTTAACCTTCATCTCAAGTAGGGTTGGGTACCGTTCACATTTTAACCAGTACGGTACCGGTATCGGTACCTGAATTTCGGCGCCGGTACCCAACGGTACCTTTTTTCGGTACTTTACTCTCTGTGTAATTACAAAAGAAAATTATTTCAGTGAAAAAATAAGTCCGAAAGTCTCCCACAATAGGGCCCTACAAACTTTTTCTTTCTTTCTTTTTCCCCCCAGAAATTCTTGTTTTAATTTTTCTGAAAATCAAATGAAGGCATTAAACATTTATTTAAAATCAAATGATAATTAAAGGAAGAAAAACTGTGTGAATATTCCTTTAAAAAAATTTTTAATGGGTTAATAATTGTATTTTTTTTTCTACAATTAAGTGATTAATCTGGTTGTAATATTTATTTTTATCATTTAAGTTTTATTTAAATTTGATA
>NW_015549579.1:571968-572409 GCF_001515605.1 Sinocyclocheilus anshuiensis
CCAAAGTAATACAAGAGTAATATATTTCTGTTACATGTTAAACCGTACTTTTATTTTGACAGGTTGCCATGAAGCTTCTGTGTGTATACAGTATGATGATGCTTGTTTTCTCAAATTAAATTGTAAAATTCTCGCGAAGTGACTCTCACATCTCACAGAAAGATTAAGTTCATGCCGTCATATAGTGAGACGCAGAGGCCGAAAATCACAGCGAGCGTCAAGCGTCACTCAGTATTTGTGTAGTAAACAAAACCGCATTTCCGCCATTCATACATACAGAGGCAAGTGGAACATGCAGGATTCATATTTAAACCGTCTTTTTGCATTTTAATATTCACAGACACTAGTTCATATCGCAATTCGAATTAAGTGGCAGTGACTTTTGATTTATTCGTCCAAAATTGACGAATTCCGTGGCATTCCGCGCTATAGAGTAAATTA
>NW_015549579.1:576987-577535 GCF_001515605.1 Sinocyclocheilus anshuiensis
ATTTCTGTTACATGTTAAACCGTACTTTTATTTTGACAGGTTGCCATGAAGCTTCTGTGTGTATACAGTATGATGATGCTTGTTTTCTCAAATTAAATTGTAAAATTCTCGCGAAGTGACTCTCACAGAAGCTCTGGAGATTAAGTTCATGCCGTCATATAGTGAGACGCAGAGGCCGAAAATCACAGCGAGCGTCACGCGTGCTTCAGTATTTGTGTAGTAAACAAAACCGCATTTCCGCCATTCATACATACAGAGGCAAGCGGAACATGCAGGATTCATATTTAAACCGTCTTTTTGCATTTTAATATTCACAGACACTAGTTCATTTCGCGATTCGAATTAAGTGGCAGACCTACTTTTGATTCATTCGTGCAAAATTGACGATTTCCGTGGCATTCCGCGCTATAGAGTACCGAATTCGGTACACAACCCTACTGATTAGATTTCCAAAATTTGTTTTAATGTCTTAGAAATCCAAAGACCCTATGAGAGAAACGTAATAATTTTAAAACAACAAATTACATTGAGGTAGAAGTCCCCCGCCC
>NW_015549579.1:578754-582504 GCF_001515605.1 Sinocyclocheilus anshuiensis
GTAGACTACCATTCAAAAGTTAAGTTAAAAGTATAAATAGATAAATAGTAATACCAACATTTCTTATTATAATCAATGTTAAAAACAGTTTTGCAGCTTATTAGTTTTGTGGGACCAGTGATAAATTTAAAGTCTTTTTCATGAATAGAAATTGCATTATGCATCATTGCTGAATAAAAGTATGAATGAATAAATAAAAAACAAAACAAAACTATATGTGAGTGGTCTATGGTTATTCAGCTAAAACTCTTTAAATCATCTGAGAAGTAACGGAACAAGAACAGGAAGAGGAACAGGAAGTAAGCTCTATTAGCACATGACTGTATTTTTGCGCGTTGCCATGGCCTTGTTTATGCATTAGCTAGCTGCTTTGATAAAGCACAAATTCCATCAAACCGAGGTCTGGTGCATGAGTGTGAGGATGTATACAATTTTTATGATAACTACCATCAGACAAATGTGATGCTGAAATCTAAAACAGACCCCAGCATGATGTGATGTTTGAAAAGCCACAAATATAACAAATATAAAGTGTGCTGTCAACACAGATGGCAGATACAACAGATAGTGGAGGAGGTCTGTCTAAGTGCACACTGAGTGACTCAGGAAGCTCAGTTCCCTCTAGATTAAGATTCACTATGAGAAAGAGCAGTTTTTTTAGAGATAACATGTGCCCTTCATGAGACTGCAATCAAGAAAAACAATGAGCATCCAGATAAACTCTTTAAGAAAAAATCAATTGAGTGCATTTAAAGGCTGTGTCCTTTCACCTCTCAATGCTGTCTGAGCAGACAGGGGCATTACCTGTGTTATCACTTACATTGCTTATATTATTAAAAAGCAGCTCATAATAAAAAATGTAGATGTCTATCTACCAAATAGGTTATGGATAATTCTAAAATGTCTTGTAATCTGGGAATCATAGACAAGAAATCGAAAACGCATTTACTTGCATTTGGTGTGTCTGCAAATGGGCAAACAAATGGGTAAAAATGAATAAACAACCCTTACAAACAGTACTGTTGCGGTAACATGGTACTTTAATACATGCCATGGATAATAATGTCATTTACATATGATATATTGATATACATATCAGACGACATTAGATTTTTTATTTATCAGTTATCAGCAAATATTGGATTTGCATTTACCCTATTTTTTACATTTAGATCACCTTTTGCCAACATTTAATGCTCAATTAAAGTCAGTATTTAAAAACAAAATGCAACCCTTAGCAAACTTCAAAATGAATATAACTTTTTTTCACATTGTTGTGATGACTAAATTCACTTGTAGCATTTAATTTGACTGTGTCTCATTTGTAAATAGATTTATACCAAAGAGCACAACATTGTAATATTTATCATTTATTTGTTATTGGTCAAAACAAAGTATTTATTGGCCTATGATGAATCACTAGAATTTGAATATTGGTGCATTGCAAATGTACGTGTCACTCAAAAGTACTTACTTTAATAACATCATCGTAAAATAAATAAATGAATAAATAACACTAAGTCAGAAGAGACAAGAGCAAAGAAAACATTCCCACACCAGAAATACAGAAAAGGTATAGAAAGATCAATCAAGTTGAGTTGACACACCACTACCCAGGAAGACGTAGTTATTGTGAGCGAAAGAGATCTTGACATATGACTGAGCGTAACAGACTATCTCGGCTGTTACAGCATGAAGTCAAGCACACGTGCTCATGAAAGCAAACCACACATGCAGAAGCAAATAACCCTGGAGGACCGCGTGCACTCATATGTCTCTCTACAGATGCTTTCTTGGTCTCTAGGGAAGACCCAGCTGTCTGCGATTCGTACGACTATGAAACAAAGTGAGACATTCTTATATTTGGGCATATGATGCAATAAAAAGAAATTAGGCAAGAATGCAATCTGTGATAGGATTAGAAATCATGCACTTCAGGTTTCTACATGATCACTTCAGTTTCACTTCAGGTTTCTACATGATCCTCAATACAACACAGTGTATAGGAGCAGAGCATAAGCAATGATATTCTGAAGTTTAGTACATGCATGACAGATTAAATCTGATCTGAGATCAGCAGAACTTTGGGATACAGTCAGCTGTGAAAGTAACTGATGTTTTATGAGACAGAACACTATGTTTTTGTCAATTATTTACTACATATTCAGCTGTTAACATTATAAATCAGTGGAATTCCTACAATATGGCATCAGATGGTTTTGGATCACCGACTTGCAAATAAACCTTTAAGCAGCATGTTATTGAACAGTACTTTTGGAAATATTTATGGTAATATACATATAGGAGTCCATTGGGATATGTAAAATAGTGTTTCACGTCTTACATTTCATCATGTTTATTTTTGCATGGGCAGTAACACTGTCCTCTTGATGGGCACATGACTTGTGTGATATCAAAACCCAAAATAGTAGGATGAAGGGGTCATGAACTTTATTCCATCTGCTTGTATAGGGTATCACTGTCATTTTCTTCACTACACTACCTAGAAAAACTAATTTTAGTTTTAAAAGTGCATGTTTTCCATTTGATGAGGCTCAATATAATCTCAAAAGCAAATTTGGACTCAGAACTTATAGACAAATGGAGGCCAAGTATTGCTTCTTGTCACCCATTTACTCGAAAGGTCAAATAAGGTCACAGTTTCACCATGGGTTGCTGTAACATGATTGAAATGAAAATCTTAAAAAGTATTAAATAAATTAGATTCATGTAATCGGATTCTGCTTGGATTGTAGCATGAGCTTCTTAAAAGTTGCTTGCTCAAGTTTGTAGTTTGGCTTGAAGTCAAGTAATAGGATAAATGTTTCTTCACTGTAAGGCAGCCTAAACTATAGTGTTTCTTTTCTCTTCTTCCCCGTCAGCTGAAAGGTGCCCTAAAAGTCCCTCAGAAACAAGCTAACAAACCAGGCTGGCCCTGGACCAGCAAAGCAACATCTAAAGTTAAGGATGTGTCAAAAAACCTAAATGAGCCGGCTTCATAAACGAGTGCAGCACGGTTGGCCATCGTTAGGCAAGTCCCGGTCAGCTGGCTAGCTAGGCAGCTCACTAAATTGTAGGACACAGCCATGAGGTGTAGTCTATTGGACAACATTAATACACAATGTTGGTCATTTGCAATGGCTAAACATATTTATCAAAAGGCGATGTGTGTGTGTAGGATATATGGATGCATGCTATCTTACCATAAAATGAAGGTTGCCCTTTAAGCCAAAGTAAACAGTCCAGATCAGATGCAGGTTTACTTGAAAAGTCGTTAAAGTCGTTGATGACAATCCTGTTTTTCTAAACCAGCTAGTTTTGAACCCAAATTATTCGGTAGGCTATTTAACAGATACACTTTTTACGACGTAGTTGACATTATTTCGTAATTAACCGAAAACAAAGCCAGTGATCCCCGGCTTCCTTTCAAAAGACCTGCTGTATGAAAAGTAGCACAGCGATCCTGTCCAGTTTGGTATTTCTGTTCTTTAGGAGATCTGAGCATCTGTAATTCAACTCAACGAAGCTCTGGGCGAAAGAAGATGAACTCTTTCCAATGCTAAGGACGTTATGATGCCCAGAATCTCATCCGAAAAGCCGGTATCACACGCTACACGATCTCCGCCCCAGACATTAAACTACTACTGCTCGCTCTCTCTCTCTCTCTCCGCCCCAGACATTAAACTACTACTGCTCTCTCTCTCTCTCTCTCTCTCTCTCTCTCTCTCTCTCTCTCTCTCTCTGTCTCTC
>NW_015549579.1:582621-600921 GCF_001515605.1 Sinocyclocheilus anshuiensis
TCTCTCTCTCTCTCTCTCTCTCTCTCTCTCTCTGAGCCACTCCCCCATCCTCACTGTTGCTTTTGCAACTCTTTCACAACTGAAGACAGCATAGTTGACTGTCCCCTCTTTTTATTCATTCTCTTTAGTGGACATTCAATTTTAGCTTTAAGTTTATTGATATGATTGGTTTTGCATACACGCAGTGACAGAAAAAAAACAAAAAAAACAACAATACTAAAAATGCAAAAGAATAAAATCAAATAAACTTTCATAATATTCTGTCATACTACAAAACGAGTTCATATATATGGTTACATAATATTAATCTAATTAATAAAATACTTTAGCAATAATGCAAACATTAAAAATAAAGAAGCAGGTGTATGTAACAGGAGAAGGGTTTGGTATTCAACCAATGGCTGGTGCTCCGGGTGCGCATGCTCAGTGGAACCTGTTTCCTAAACGCAACAACGCGTCCTCTTATGTATCCTAGCAACGAGGGACCGTCCAATAAGTAGGTCCGTTTGTCAGTTGTCTACCGCGCGAAAGGAAATTTATGCAAAAGACAATTACCCCGTATTTAAGCCCAATATATTGTTTCAATCTTTAAAATATGGTTTTAATCGATCCGTGTCTGTAATATTGAACCGTTCTGGTGTCCCTATGGTCAGGAAGTTGTGTTAGTAGTTAACGTTTGTGCTGTAAACTGCCGGTGAGCTCGAGCTCTCAATCTCACGTGAGTCTCAGGTGTGTTTTTGCATCTGAAAACTACATTTCAAAACGGCCATGTGTTTTAGATGTTTGTTTTGGCTTTAATGCTCATGCTTTCCATCACTGCATAGATGGAGAACTTTATTTTGCATGAAGAGATCGGCAGAGGTAGATCGGTGGTGTATAAGGGCAGAAGGAAAGGCCTTCTCCTATGTTTGATAAATGTCACATTATCTCCACAGGTGAGACTTGCTCATGACGTTAAGCACGACAATGTGGTGTCTTTTTATGAATGGTATGAGACCAGCAACCATCTGTGGCTGGTGGTGGAGATGTGCACAGGTGAGATCCAGGGTTATTATAGTAGTCTAAATAAATTAGTAAATTATAGTAGTATTAGTATTATAGTAGTATTTTTTTTTCTAGGTGGTTCCCTGGCAGCACTGATCGCTCAAGATGAATGACTGTCTGATGAAGTAGTGCGAGAGTTTGCCATTGACCTGATGAAAGGTCTTAAAGGGGTCATATGATGCGATTTCAAGTTTTCCTTTCTCTTTAGAGTGTTACAAGCTCTTGGTGCATAAAGAAGATCTGTAAAGTTGCAAAGACTAAAGTCTCAAATCCAAAGAGATATTCTCTATAAAAGTTAAGAGTCAACCACGCCTACCTAAAACGGCTCGTTCTAACACGCCCCCACATGTCTACGTCACTATGTGGAAATATTAGCATAATGCACTGAAAAAAATGATTAATTGAATTTACAACATTTTTTTAAGGTAAGTGGTTGCAATCAATTTATTTTAGCTACATTTAAATAAACAAATTTATTTGACTAACTTTCAACATATTTTTTAAATTAAATGTAGCTAAAATAAATTGTTTGCGCCCACTTACCTTCAAAAAATTTAGTAGCATTTTTTTCAGTGTGCCGCCCAAATGTGCACGCAAAGAAAGAAGGCGTGGTTTCAGGAACAGCCACGACTCTGGCATTGTTGTCTCGGATCTCACACCTGCTAAGGTATAAGTATCACACCTGTTAGGTGATCCATTGTAGTATATGTTCATCCTGAGCTAGTGTATGTACAGTGTCACATTACATACTAAACAGAGTTTAACAGTGGGCTGCTTCTGTTTTTTTTTTTTTTATAATCTTTAATCAAAATAACTTTATTTATGCACCAGCCCAAGGATTTGTCAACAATCCCTCCAGCAACCTGTCACTCACATTAGATTGCAGAAATTAGCAAACAATAATAATTCAATCAATTCCTGATGGACAAAATCATCAAAATCTTAAAAAAATTTTTTTTTTTTTGGAGAAGCAAATTCACTTATTTAAACCACAACTGTGAAGAAAATATGGTGAAAACTTTTGTTTTTCCTGACTTAGACTATTTTCTTCCCATTAAAGCCACAGACTTCATGATACCACATTTTTAGGCTGTTCTATGCTTTAGTCCTTTATTATGCACCACTTAGCCATTTTGCTATTTTCCTTTGTCCTGTCATTTATCAAAATATTTGTTTTTAATTTTTGTTTGGTTTTATTGTATTTGTTTTTCTACAAGCAATCTTAAAGGGGTCATATGATGCGATTTAATTTTTTCCTTTCTCTTTGGGGTGTTACAAGCTCTTGGTGCATAAAGAAGATCTGTAAAGTTGCAAAGACTAAAGTCTCAAATCCAAAGAGATATTCTTTATAAAAGTTAAGAGTCAGCCACACCTACCTAAAACGGCTCGTTCTAACACGCCCCCTCATGTCTACGTCACGATGTGGGAAGATTTGCATATTTGACCAGGAGTCTGCATAATTAAAGAATGAGGAAGACTTTCATTTTGGAAGGATTATGATCATTATGATCATTTTCTTGTACCTGTTCAGTACAGAACAAGACATTAAATGAGACATTAAATAAGGGCACATTAAATTGATCATAAGTGACAGTAAAGAGTTACTTTTACACAAAAAAAAGTAATAAGTAAATGCTGTTTTTGAACTTTTTATTTATCATAGAATCCAAAAAAAAAAAAAAAAACAACCAAAAAAAAAAAAAAAAACAGTTAAGCAGCAAATCAGCATATTAGAAATATTTCTTACGTATCATGTGGCACTGAAGACTAAAGAAATAAATGCTGCTGAAAAGTCAGCTTTGCCATCTTGGGAATATTTTGTACATAATGTCTATTTTGTAAAAAGAAAGAAAGAATAAATATCTGCTACAATTGTATGCAAAATAAATGTTTTTTTCTTTTCTTTTAATTTTAGGGTGAAATATGACCCATATATGTGACCCTGGACCACAAAACCAGTCTTAAGTCGCTTGGGTATATTTTTAGCAATAGCCAAAAAAACATTGTATGGGTCAAAATGATCGATTCTTCTTTTATGCCAAAAATCGTTAGGATATTAAGTAAAGATCATGTTCCATGAAGATATTTTGTAAATTTCCTAACGTAAATATATCAAAACTTAATTTTTGATTAGTAATATGCATTGCTAAGAACTTAATTTGGACAACTTTAAAGGTGATTTTCTCACTATTTAGATTTTTTTGCACCCTCAGATTCCAGATTTTCAAATAGTTGTATCTCGGCCAAATATTGTCCTATCCTAATAAACCATACATCAACGGAAAACGTATTTATTCAGCTTTCAGATGGTGTATAAATCTCAATTTAAAAAAAAATTACCCTTATGACTGGTTTTGTAGTCCAGGGTCACATATTTATATCAAGATGTGCTGTTTACTATGATTGTGTCTAGTGTCTTCTCGAATTGATTGTGTTTTTTTCTTTTTTCAGCCTGCATTTGGCCCCTGTGTCTTCTCAGACGGCCGAGGAAGCCCAGACAGCACCTGCTGACCCTGCCAGCCCAAACCTCAGCAAGTCTTTCACATTAGGTAATGCAGCAGATATGAGAGTCAGCACGTCATGCCCCACTGCTACACTTCATGTGCCCTCAAAGGGCCTGTGGATTTTATGCTTATGCTCTGTGCATGTGTGGTCGCCAAGCACGTACACATGTGTGAGCCTGTGTACTCATGTTCAGTTTGCCTTGCTGTACAAGTGATATGTATGTTCAGAATTAAATCACACGCACATATCCGTACACTCAGGGATTAGATTGCTGCTGGTTAATACCTCCATTGCATATTATCAGAGGGGAATATATGACAGAAGAGTGAGCTTATGTAACTGTGAATCAACTGGAACACTTGTGTACTGTACATCATGTTAAAACCTAATCTGTCAAAAAGGGCTTCATTCAGAACAGTAGAACTACATTTTAGAAGAAAAAACAAACAAACAAAAAAAAAGCATGCCTTTAATCTTCCAGTTTTAACAAATAGACAACAATTATACCAAAATAATGCAAAAAAAAAAAACATACCTCATTTCAGCACTTTAATACATGTGGATATGGATTCTTTGGACATGTGTTCTTTGGACATGTTTGAGAAGATTCAAATATAGTAAAATCAGAAGAACTAATTAAAGTTTTTTTTTTTCCCTTAATGTACACTGCCAGTCAAACATTTGGACACCTACTCTCTCTCTCTCTCTCGCTCTCTCTCTCTCTTTCTCTCTCTCTCTCTCTCTCTCTTTAATAATAATTATTGATTTCTACACTTTATAGTAATAGTAAAATCTGCAGTATGGGAATTATGCAGTGTCCAAAAATGTTAAACAAATAAAAAGACTTAAAAAAAAAAAAAAAAAAAAAAAAAAAAAAAAAATATATATTAGCTTAATTTTTTTATATTTTCTGTTTTAATTTTAGTTCATTTCAATTTTACTATGTTTTAGTAATTTATGTGCTTGTCACTTTAATCATCATTTCTTTTTCAGTTCAGTTTTACCAATTTTAGACTTCAATTAGTTGCCAAGGCAACATTTTAAATTTATATTAAAGTAAAATATAAATGATTTTTAAGAGTATTCATTAACGATAACAACACACACCAAACCATATGGACTCAAAAAAGACAAAATATGGCAAATATAAGGTGCCCTTGACAAACAAACCTTTACATTTTTATTTTATTTCCATACTTTTAACAGTGGATTTAATGTAAAACCTAGTAACCTGCCTTTCTGTCTATCTAGGCAGCAACCCTTTAAGGCACTAACCTAGCTGTGATAAAAAAAAAAAACTAAAAAAAAAAAAAAAAAAAAAAAAAGATAAATACATTTATTTATCTATTTAAAAATATAAGTATTTATTTGTATGCTGGACAATTGTTGGCTGTTTTTCCACCACTACCTGTTCCAACTCACCCATTAAAATGTTTAAATAAAATTCAATTTTAATTTTGTAAAGAAATGTATATGTAGGCGCAATATACATTTGTCTGCAAAACTACCTCCAAGCATTTAGATGAAAGTTTTAAAATCACCAGAAACAACACAGTTAAGTGTGTGTAGACTTTTGGTCATGTGATATGTCATGAGGGGTGTTCAATGCTAGTATGAGGATATTCCAGTGTATTTCAGTAGTTTTTGTATCTCTGATCAAGCAGCTCAAGACCAACTCCCAGAACAAGCAACACAGCTCGACAGACAGAAGACAAAAGCTCTGAAATTCAAGTGAGTTCAAAAAACAAAAACATACAGTCATCCCAAAAATGTATTTGGACCCTTAAGCCTCACTTAAAACGGTATAATTTTCATTCCATTATAACAAAGTATCAAACCAAGTGGCATCTGAATAACAATGATTCTAGCTTTACTCAAAGTGAACTTTACTATTCTAAGACAAACTTAGAAGTCAATTGCAATGACTTTTAACAAAATAGTCCCATAGCTATAGTAACCGCAGGCATATTTTATCACATCAACAACCAGAAAGTGCCCAAATACTTATTTAAATCCTAACAAACTCATTTTTGTGAAATGTTTTTGTGACCTCTCTACATGACTGACTGCGATAATGCAATACTGCAAACTACAAGCGTGTCCAAAAAGCCCAATCAAAACCAACAAAATGTCATAGTAGAAAGCTCTGGGCCATTAATTCTTTATGCTTTTTCAACAGTTAATCATCAGGCTTTCTAGTGGATGTGGTTGCAAATGTCTTTTGTTAAACCACAGCACCATCTACTGGACATATTCAACATTACAATTTGCCACTACCTCACTGACAGGGTCCCTACACAGTGTTCACTGCTCTATATTCTCTGAGCATGAGATATCTGTTGAAGTTTACTTCACCTGACAAAATGCGTTCATTTGGAACATCCTGCAATGTCATCACAGACATTTGTAATGTGAAAACAAATGTAATTTGGTTATATAAGATGTTTGTTTTTATGTTAAACATCTCAACAGGCATTTTTCACATTAATCACTTCATTTATGAAAATAAATGTAATTTGGTTATATTAGATGTGTATATTATCACTTATCACATTACAAAAAAAGTTTATTTTCATGTTTAACGCAACAGATTTTGTTTAGTTTAGCGCTTTTAAATAAGACCATTCAAATTAATAATTCCAATATGGATATAAATGCCCTTGGATGTGTTATACTGTATACACAAATAATAGCTTTAACCATAATTAAATGCACCTGATCCATTTTTTTCACATGAATCACTTCATTTATGAAAATAAATGTAATTTGGTTATATTAGATGTGTAGGTATATTATCACTTATCACATTACAAAAAAAGTTTATTTTCATGTTTAACGCAACAGATTTTGTTTAGTTTAGCGCTTTTAAATAAGACCATTCAAATTAATAATTCCAATATGGATATAAATGCCCTTGGATGTGTTATACTGTATACACAAATAATAGCTTTAACCATAATTAAATGCACCTGATCCATTTAATCTCAAGGTTTTGAGGATTACTAGGAAGTCCAGTAGACCAGGCAGATGTACTGGAGCAGGCTGGAGCTAATTTCTGCATGAAGGTGTCCCTCCAGGATCAGGACTGGATAAACTTGCTCTGAAATGATTGCTCACAGTGGTACAGATTTTGCTGAAGTTATGACACCAGTGTTAAATGGATGAAAGGAGTATTTTGTTTGTATGCTCCATAGGAATCCAGTGTTATGGTGGAGGAGCAGAGTGACATGAATGCCAGCATTAAATCCCTTTTATACACAGACAGTGACCTTACAGTGACTCCCATCATGGATAACCCAAAGGTAAAGAGACCTTCAGGATGCAAACACATTGCCACATTGCCATGTCTGAGGGACTTATTGTCTAAACTTCATGTCCATATTCTAGAGTAAACATGACAATGTGCTAACCAACACTGATGTTAGTCTGCTGCTCTGTTTTTAGATTTTAAAGACTTCTCCAGTTCGTTTTGACCCCAAAACGCTTTGCGTATCAGCACACTCAGGTAAATTGGAAGATCTAGTGTTTTTTGACCACCTAGAATGAAAATTATTTTTTTCATGAATCGTACTGGTTTGTAAGATAAGCTTACTGACTCATTAACCGTTGTGACTGGATTATTATCCCAGAAGGAGCATTATTTTTTGGATTTAAAACTTAAATTTAGGTCTGTTTCTCATACAAAGCTATAAAGCCTACTGTATCATATTTCTAAAGCGTCTAAATTATCAACATGATCAAAACCTTGCTTTGATCATAAAACAAAGCTTTTAAATATCATCTTACTAAGACATGGGTATATCATGGTAAAGAGTGCTAACATATATTTATATGCATTTTATCTAAGTAAGTCTGCTATACTGTTGTGAAGATCTCATTCATTTTCATTGCAATCAGAATTTCACCTTAATTTTTGACCATATAAATTTTAGTAACTAGACCAAATTGCATATTTTGGCCTCTTAATATAATTGAGGTGTTTTTCCCTCCTTTCCTTCCAGATTTTTCTGCATCATACTATATTAGCCATAAAAGCCTGATGTACTAAATATGATGCTTAACAAATGCATTTTAGATTTAGTTCAAAAGGCAATATAGTATGTTTTTGCATAGAAATTTAAAGGATTTGGGAAAATTGTCATTTATGCTTGCTTTACATTTGGTTGGGTTAAAAAAAAAAAAGAACAAATGTTACTCTCTTTGTCTCTCTCTTAGCTGAACGGTTGTCCTGTCTGAACTCGGAGGACTGGTCTCAGTTCCTGCAACAGGTGTGTGCTGTTCTGGAGTCAGTAGACCGGGCTGGATCAGCCAATGCCACAGCACCACGCACTAAACTCAACCTGCTCTGTTACCTCTGCACTGTCTGTAACCACAGAGAGACGGCCACACGCCTCATACACTCCCAGCTGGTAAGACACATGTGAAACACAAGCTATTAATGTACAGTCATATGGTCATTATCACAAAAACCATGACAGGACGACCAGGTATCATGTATGCAGTCAAACCAAAATTTATTCAGACACCTTCAGCATTTCTCACATTATCACAGTTTATTCGCTATAGTTTAGAAAATGGTAATAAAATATGACAAGAACTCAGAGTTAAACTGTGTCAGAACAAATTCATCTTGATAATGCCATCCTTCTGTTAGACTGTCTCACAAATGAATTAGGTTGAATAGCTGTCAGCTGTTAAAAGTACACAATTAGATAATACCAATTTAGGTCAATTTAGGTATGAAGATTTGTTAGGTATAATATGTCACAGTTTACTTTATTTTGCTATCCTCACTTACGTAAACTATAGTGTCCTGCATGCACCCACTAGTAAAAAAATATATAAGAAATGATATCTGGTCTCTGAATAATTTTTGGTTTGACTGTATATCCTTCGGTTATTTTCACACTTAATTATGCCCATTAAAATGTATTTTACAAGTTTTTGTTAGCACTGTCTGTAACCACAGAGAGACGGCCACACGCCTCATACACTCCCAGCTGGTAAGACACATGTGAAACACAAGCTATTAATGTACAGTCATATGGTCATTATCACAAAAACCATGACAGGACGACCAGGTATCATGTATGCAGTCAAACCAAAATTTATTCAGACACCTTCAGCATTTCTCACATTATCACAGTTTATTCGCTGTAGTTTAGAAAATGGCAATAAAATATGACAAGAACTCAGAGTTAAACTGTGTCAGAACAAATTCATCTTGATAATGCCATCCTTCTGTTAGACTGTCTCACAAATGAATTAGGTTGAATAGCTGTCAGCTGTTAAAAGTACACAATTAGACAATACCAATTTAGGTCAATTTAGGTATGAAGATTTGTTAGGTATAATATGTCACAGTTTACTTTATTTTGCTCTCCTCACTTACGTAAATGAACTATAGTGTCCTGCACCCACTAGTGTAAAAAAATATATATCAAAAATTATATCTGGTGTCTGAATAATTTTTGGTTTGACTTGTGTCACACTGAAGGGGTTTACGTTGTGACAATGATCAGCTGACTAATGGTGCTGCTAATTACTGAATATATAATAAATATAAAGACTTACAATAACGATTTGAATTGAATTATAATTATCTTACCAGTAGATTCAGCCTAGCAACAATACAATCACTGGAACGATACTGTATATATACAGTATTAACTGCAGTTTTGATTACTTGCTTAGACTTATTTTTTTCTCATCTATTTTAGCTTACATCTTTTGCTATGATGTAACATTTGAATGTTCTTCTGTGTAATGATGTTTCACCTCTACATGAATTCCAATTTCCAAACATTAATTCATCTTCGAAACACAAATGAAAATATTTTTAATGAAACCTTAGAGATTTCTTCCCCCTTCATCCCATTAAATCATTAAACCCATCCTCATCATGTGTATATTTTAAATAAGCTTCATGTATAAAACTGTATTTTGTAATAAAAATAGACTAAGAGGACTTTTTAATCTGCAACCATTCCATTCCATGCAGTGCAAATCTCACATTTCTTTTGCAATATTATAGAACGGTTGAAAGTGTACAGTAGGTCATCTAATGAGGGAAGTTGAACAATAGTGTGTCCGCTGAGGAATGAGTGTCTGCTTCCGTCCTCGCCTCTGTCTGAAAATGAGCTTCCTCTTCCTTGGCTTTCGTGAATGGAAACTGTAATCAGTGGGACTTAATAGATATAGAACGTGTGGAATTTCAATGGCACCTAAAGGTTCTGTATTTATACTGAAACTTTAAGCCAATGTTAATTCAGAAAAGTCAAATTTCTCTTTAGGATTTGAAGAATAATTTGAATATAATTGTATAATTTAAGTACCATTTTTTGCAATAGTAGTTTGTACACCAGTACATTCCTCCTCTGGCCACCAGATGTCTCACCACTAGTAGCGTTTCCATTTATCTCTGTGGCAGTTGCTCAGCTTGAGCATTCCAGATATAGTTTTTTTTCTGGAGCCAGGCACCTGAGCCGTAAATGCCATGTGACCAATTATTTTGGAGTCAGAAAATAATTTCTTGATGTGATGACAACACTGATTGAATAACGGCACACAAGCACTCACCCAGCTCTTTACTAGGGATTGTCCTGACCTGTGACATATATGAAATCGTGTTGTTAAGAGTCCAAAAAGAGGCTGATTTAATGAAATATGAATATATATTGAAAATCTTACAATGTGAAATTTTTTTTAACATAGTTCCCTGTGCTGGTTCAACAGATGCGACATGCTCCGAACTGGGATATGTAAGTGTTACAATTCTTCTGTATAATTATTTTATTGTTTGATAGTGATTTTTGTTTTTTTGTTTTTTTTTTGGGTAACACTTTACTTGAAGGGGTGTGCATAAGACTGACTTCATGACATGTGTCATGTCATGTTTATGTAGGTGTCATGTCATGATTATGAAGGTGTCATGTCAGTCTTATGCACACCCCTTCAAGTAAAGTGTAACCTTTTTTTGTTTAGCTGTCCAATTGTATAATGTACCATTATAGTAAAAAATCGCTTCACACTTTTACTGGATCAGAAATATAGTGTAGTATTCTCGGATGACACAAATGGCGCCGGTCTTGGAATGTCTGCTCAGAGAAATGCAGTGCCTGTCTCTCTCCTCTCAGTCCCTTTGGCTCTGAGTGGAAGGAATGATAGGCATGTGTCTCACTGGCCCCTCACAGGCTTACAGCCTCTATCTCCGCACTACAGTCACCAAGCAACAGACAGAAAAATTTTTGTTTTAAATGACACTGAAAACCAGCATTAAACACTGCTCATTTAAGACTGAGATGTGGTGTGGTTAGACAGTATTGCAAAAAATAGTAAAATAAAGCAGAATGCCACAGGAGGTTGTGTGTTACAGTGAATTTACCACAGGGTGTGTGTTGCAGTGGTGGTATAATTATATACAATACTGTTTAAAAGTTTGGTTTCGGTATGTTTTTCAAATTTTTTTTTTATAAGAAGTTTGTCATTGTTATCAGAAGTTTGAAATGTCATTATCTTTAAATAATGTCAGATTTGAACAAAACAGAATAGCGTTAATAAAACGAACAGCTGCATGAGAGCCATGTAATTGTTCAAATTTGTGTTTTAGAAGGAGCAAAGTGATGCGAGTGATTGGACTGATGGCCTCCCACTGCACAGAGCTCAGAGACGACGTTCCTGTCAGAGGTGAGACTTGTATGTTTAAAGATGGACATTTTAACATTAAAACAAACATTTTTGAAAATACAGAGACACACCAGCAGGTGTCACTGTAGCATTTCTGTATTTGCTTATTCTTAGCTTCCACTCAGAGATGAAAATACTAAACAAAAATAATTTATCTGCTCTCCAAAGCACTTGAAATCCAGTAAAAGCCAGGTGAAATTAGCTTTTTACATCTCTATCTCAGCCTTTACACATACAAAGGCAAATATCTCATCCAAACAGGGTTCTAAAAGCTTTCACTGTCATCAAAGCGCTGCACAGATGCATTGTGGTTAATCATAAACAAATTCTTCCACCCCAATCCTTGATTTAACATGTTTGTCTTCCATTCTGCTACGAACTTCCCAAGCTCTTTGTTCATTTCGCAGTACCACCCAGACTCCGTGTGGACAGTGGCACAAAATGGCCGTCCGTCGTAATTTAGCAAGGCCGAGTTTTTGGGGCATTTCACACAATACAGGCTTAAACTTTGCAGCTTCTCTCAACGGGTTCTTCTTTCTCGCACTTCTGGGCTCAGTGGGTCGGTATTGAAGAAGTGCTCAGGGTGATGGACTCTCTCCCCGGTGCTCTACGGGGGTTCTGTGTCTGAGCGGCCGATCCTGTCATGGCGATTTCTTTCAGTGCTTCTCTTTGGCGAGAGAAAAGCAGAGCTGCTTTCTTACGGTTCTTCTGCACTCTAGAGGGCCTTCCTAGATAATATATTGAGCTAAAGGCTGGAATACACTACACGACTTAAAACATCTTAACAGATTGTAAAACAATAGGCGTCATACACCAATATTGTAAATGGGTACAAAACTGGGCTCATACTCTAAATGACTAAGAATTACATACTACAGATTTGCAGGTTGTTTTGAACATAAACTTACACCTCGTTGCTAGGGGACACATGACATGAAAAGTCCACCCCAATCCTTGATTTAACATGTTTGTCTTCCATTCCGCTACGAACTTCCCAACCTCTTTGTTCATTTCGCAGTACCACCCAGACTCCGTGTGGACAGTGGCACAAAATGGCCGGCCGTCGTAATTTAGCAAGGCCGAGTTTTTGGGGCATTTCACACAATACAGGCTTAAACTTTGCAGCTTCTCTCAACGGGTTCTTCTTTCTCGCACTTCTGGGCTCAGTGGGTCGGTATTGAAGAAGTGCTCAGGGTGATGGACTCTCTCCCCGGTGCTCTACGGGGGTTCTGTGTCTGAGCGGCCGATCCTGTCATGGCGATTTCTTTCAGTGCTTCTCTTTGGCGAGAGAAAAGCAGAGCTGCTTTCTTACGGTTCTTCTGCACTCTAGAGGGCCTTCCTAGATAATATATTGAGCTAAAGGCTGGAATACACTACACGACTTAAAACATCTTAACAGATTGTAAAACAATAGGCGTCATACACCAATATTGTAAATGGGTACAAAACTGGGCTCATACTCTAAATGACTAAGAATTACATACTACAGATTTGCAGGTTGTTTTGAACATAAACTTACACCTCGTTGCTAGGGGACACATGACATGAAAAGAGTATCTGTTCTAAAATCGGCCCAAAATATCAAAGGCTGCTGTTACACTATAGCACAAAAAAAAAAAAACACCAACTCAAATTTGCACACATAAAAATCTCTAAATGTCTAAATCAGATACCCATCTGATATCTGGACATATCTGGACATCTGATATGACGGCGACATTTACCCACAATGATAACTTTTCTTGTTTTTTCATCTTATTTTGTCGTATTATGTATTTTCCTTTTATTTAGGTGAAAACTTTATATAGATTTATTACACGTCTCTCTAGAATGCTTGATTGATTCTAATTGTCATGACTGGCCTTTCTGAGATGTCTTACTCCCTGATAACCAGTGTTGCTAAGTCCGTGGTTTTCATGTCCGCGGGTTGAAGCGACCCCAATAACGTGATATTTAGCCCCTGCAATGCGAATTTTACCAGGGGAACCTCGCAAAAAAACATGTATTTTACCCCCGAACACAATTTTTACTGGGGGATCCGCCCGGAACTGCTTCCAGTGTACAACAGTGAGCGCAAGCTAGATTAAAGTGATTATTACGTTTTGAATATGGATATTTTTCTTACAAAAACGCATCGATTCGCTACAGAAGGCCTTTGTTCCCCCCTCGGAACCGTGTGAGACACTTTTTTTTTTTTATGGATGGGCGCATTTTATTTAACTGCTTTTGTACTGATGCATGCAACACCCGCTGAGTGCCATGAAACAGCTTGAAAGATCAAAGACAATTTTTAACATAACTCCGACTGGATTCGTCTGAAAGAAGAAAGTCATATACACCTAGGATGATTTGAGGGTGAGTAATTTATGAGCTAATTTTAATTTTTGGGTGAACTAACCCTTTAAGTGAATGTAAGTAGGTGAGACAAAAATCAGATATGTCAAAAGATCGGATCTGTGCATTGAGCCTTTTAGTGTATAAGTAAATGCCGGCAAACATTGATTCATTCATATTGTTTGATTTCATGAAGCTAAAAAATCAGAGTCTGCTTGTTATACATGGATTTTCTGTGAAACTGGTCAACTGCAACGGCAAGTTGTGGCAACAAAGTCATGTAGTGTATTCCAGCCTTAATTGCACATTATTTCTTGAGAAATGTATTATAAAATAAGTCACAATATGGATTTTGATCTGTAATGAGTGTTGTTTGTGCGAGCTGGAAGGTTTGCAATAAGAGGATCCTCTTAGGTAAGTTTCAGCCATAGGCAGTATCCATCATCTAAAAGAAACTTGGGCTAATTTGTCGTCATGGCAACGATAAAAGCCTCTATAAATAGAAATGTCGCACAGGGGCTTGATGCAGGAGGAAGGAAATTACAGAATTACAGGTAGAGCAGAAAAGTTTCCTTTGCTTTGCATTTTTGCGTTCTTTCTCTTTCTACAACCCCTCCAAAACACTTGGTCCTTCTTCCTCTGACGTTCAGTTAGCTCTCTAATCCTCCCTGAAACCCTCAGTGTCTGTGTTCGCCATGAATACTTGAGCACTAGTCTAATGAAGTGGTAAATTAATCATTGTCCTTGGCACCAGCAATCCCCCGTGCCCCTAGCCTAAATTCACAGTTACTCTCAGAAGAGCCTGACAGTGTTTTCCCTGACCAGTCCCATTACACACTGCTAAGAATTACAGCGGAGCCATCTGAAGGAAGTACCACAGGGATGAGCCGGTTTCATTTTTTTTTCACTACTTTATTTATTTGATGGTAAACCATTTTCTGGAAAGTCATTTTAAAGTTACTTCTGCCATATATATTTCATAGAGAAATGTATTAAAAATCCAGATTCTGTCTGCATAAAGGCATTGCCATCTGCAGCGCCTTGTGCCGGAGGGAGTGAATAGTTGAATTTTAAGTGGCACACAAGAGTATCGGTGTGATTGGAAACTAGCGAGAGAGTATCAAGGGCACTCTGTTTCTCCCTCGCTCTGCCCGCTGGACATCTAAGACACAGTTTGACCGCATTTGTCTGACTGACTCGGGGAATAATATTGATTCTCTGAGCATCAGTTGATCAGATCTGCATCTCATGGTAACTCCCCTCTTCTTGTGTCCTTTTGTCTTGCGCTGTTGATATTGTTGTTAGGAATATGAATTTTAAGTAAGGTTTTTGTTGTGACACTTTTCATCTGAGGTCTACAAAGTTTACTGTGTAGAATATTGAACATGGTTCTTCTCAGAGTAGCGCGGCCGCGCAGTGCGTCTTGATTGACAGGTGTCAGCGTTAAGGCGCAATACTGCCACCTGGGAGGTCAACCAGGTACTGGTGCTGGAGTAGGCTATTTGCGTTTCGTGTTACTTGAAATCGCATCATATGACCCCTTTAACTGATGTTGAGCTACTCACTAGATAAACAGGACACTAGACAAAGAGATTCTAGTATGTGATTCTCTTAGTCAAGGGACTTCATGAACTTACTTTATTAAGTTTACATAATAATATAGAAGTCGTTATAGAAGTCATGACGTTTTATCCAACAGAGGTCAAATTTAGATTTATATCAATAGACATTTTATGTTGTGTCTTCCTGGACACTCAATTTTGTTTCTTATGTTACTGTCTTTATCTTGCCAAGCAGAATTCTTCCACAATTCAGAGTAACAAGTCAAATTAATATAATATAATATAATATAATATAATAAACAATATAATATAATAAACCATCACATGATTAAATAACTCAAATTAAGTATGGAAATGTTGTGACCAAAACCGGGGAAAAAAAAAAACAGGGGTCTGAGGCCTGCTGTAGAGGGCATCACAAACAAACAAATAAATAAATGTGTATATATATATATATATATATAGCAGAATTCCAAAATTTTCGGAAAACCTGGATATATGAGTAAGCCTCATTTTTATACTAAATCATGTACAACTGGAAAAATCATGGGGCCTTAAATTGTTGTGGAGGCTTAAATTCAAAAAAGGTTTAGAATTGCTGCTTAAGAAAACTCTGCACACTCTCGACATTCTTTCAAACAACTTCTGCTTTTTAAAGAGTTTGGAGGGAGTTCCTCTATATGCTGCATTGGCATTTGTTCGCTGCTTTTCCTTCACTATACGGTCCAAAAATAAAAACAATTTTGTCTTGCGCTGTTGATATTGTTGTTAGGAATATGAATTTTAAGTAAGGTTTTTGTTGTGACACTTTTCATCTGAGGTCTACAAAGTCAAAAGATTAGTTAAGTTGGAATATAAATAACTTTTGAGTACGAGTTTAAGTGATTTAAAAAAAAAAATGTTTCCTCTTCACTATACGGTCCAAAAATAAAAATTTTTGGACCGTATATGGATGGGCACTTGTTAGCTACTTTCTCTTCATAGTTCCTCTATATGCTGCATGGGCACTTGTTTGCTGCTTTGCCTTCAATGGTCCAAAAATCCATTTCATTATTATAAATTTATAATAAATTTATTATTTTAATTAATAATATTGGTTTTGTGAGGAAATTTATTTTAGACTTATATTTGTCTGCAAAACTAATTTCAAACATGTGAACCTAAGCCTTTAGGTCTGAAGTCATTTAAGATCAAAATAAATACGTATTCACTCAGGTGTATCCAGAATTGACTCGTAACATACATTAAATTGAATGCTCTCAATGTAATCGAGCTACAATGCGTTTTTTTTTTTTGTTTGCACAGTCGAGCAACAGTCTTAATCTGTCTGTCCGAGTATACATTACACAGTGCCTAACTGAATAATTGATACATATTGGTAGAATAATTTGCTTGTAATGTGAATGTTGTGCATTGCCTCTGTTTTTTGGGTGCAAGCGCATCACTTCAACATGGTATTCAGATTAACATTGAAAAAAATGTCTACAAAGAATAATGTTTTATTGCTTTGCTGTGGTAATGTTTATATGATACATATGAATGTAGGACATACACTATCATTCAAAAGTTTGATAGATAGATAGATAGATAGATAGATAGATAGATAGATAGACAGACAGACAGATATTTAAAAATATACTATATAATATTTTGCAAAAAGAAAATCTTATTTCTGAATATCACAGATTGTGTTTCATTTTACTCCTGAAAATATAAAACATCCTAATGAGATGTATTAATTAATATGCATGGCACGACAAAGTGACATTAGTGACATCAAACAAAGGCGTTTTACCATAAAGTTGATCAGAGCTAATGGACTGCAGATATATACACAGAGACAGCTGTTCCTTAAACATAAAACCCTATTAAAGTGCAAATCATGTCTAGAAAAAGGAGATTAAACATAAAACTAAGAGAGAGTTTTGGATTAGCTTTGTTTGTATTAAGGATAGAATCGCTTTCCGGTGGCACAGTGCAGCATTAATTATGTGTCATACTCATCTTTGATAATGAGCCAGCTAGACCTCAGGTAGGATTCAGCTCAGTCTCTTCAGTCTTGAGTTCCTGGATTCTTAGCTTAAACACCTACACCTGATTTCAGGCCAGAGCATTGCTCTACAGCAGTGTTACTCATTGCGCGGCTCGCCAAGCTTTACTTTGTGGCTAATAATACGAATCATGCAGTCAATACAGATATTTCATAAAAACATTAAAAACAAGCAGGGCTATAACATATAACATAAAACAAACTCACACCATGTCTACACCGAACGCGAGTGGCGCGATCCGACAAAAGACAATAGAACCCAGTGATGTTGTCTACACTGGATGCGGCACGGCGCCATGCGATGTGACACGATCCGCATCAGTAAACTGATGCCTCGTTCTATTTATGACGAACTGTACTGACACTACGTTCAAATGATTTGCAACTGTCGCTTTGTCGCGTCAAGTGTAGACAGACTTTTAGCGCAGCAGGGCGCGGCACGACAACTCTCGCGTCCTGTGTAGACACGGCCAGACAGTGTCTGCTCTATTACAAATCATTTATATATTTAAAAAAAAATACCTAAAACAGTGGCATTACAAGATGGAAATATAGACTAGAAAATATATTTACACTTGCTCTGTCCTACGTCCATGACACTGACTCACTGCGGAGTTGCCAGTTTTAATCTTAACAGCTCTTTATGCCGAATGTGCACTTGGATGGTTAGATACATGATGGGCTAGTATAAAAATTTTTCATAACTTAAGGTCTTTCCAGCATTAAGGTAATCTTGCTTTTTTTTTTAAAATAATCTTGTCTCCGTTACAAATTTGACTGGTAAATGGTAAAGAATGATAGCCCCTTTTGTATTGCATTGCATATGACAGATTAATAAAAAGACATGCTATTTATGACTGGATGCAACCTTTGATACTTTGCGGTAAAAGTGGCTCTCCGATTGACTTTGCCCTATCAGTGTGGCTCCCATGAAAAAAATAGTGAAGACCACTGCGCTACAGTCTTATCCAGCATGCCACCTCTGTACCGCCTAACCTTCTAATACCCAGCTTGACACACATGCTATGTGTGTGTGTGAGTGTTGACGATAATTAGGGCTGCACGATAAATCGCATGCGATATTTAACGCGCATCTTATCAGTAAAGCCGGTTCTGTAA
>NW_015549579.1:604134-609919 GCF_001515605.1 Sinocyclocheilus anshuiensis
TAAATAATACGATGATATGATCATGCAGTCAATACAGATATTTCATAAAAACATTAAAAACAAGCAGGGCTATAACATAACCCATTAAAAAAACTCACACCATGTTTACACCGGACGCGAGTGGCGCGATCCGACAAAAAACAATAGAACCCAGTGATGTTGTCTACACTGGATGCGGCGATGCGACACGATCCCCATCAGTGAACTGATGCCTCATTCTATTTATGACGAACTGTACCAACACTACGTTCAAATGATTTGCAACTGTCGCTTTGTCGCGTCAAGTGTAGACAGACTTTTAGCGCAGCAGGGCGCGGCACGACAACTCTCGCGTCCTGTGTAGACACGGCCAGACAGTGTCTGCTCTATTACAAATCATTTATATATTTTTAAAAAAATACCTAAAACAGTGGCATTACAAGATGGAAATATAGACTAGAAAATATATCTACACTTGCTCTGTCCTACGTCCATGACACTGACTCACTGCGGAGTTGCCAGTTTTAATCTTAACAGCTCTTAGCACCGAATGTGCACTTGGATGGTTAGATACATGATGGGCTAGTATAAAATAACTTAAGGCTTTCCAGCATTAAGGTAATCCTGCTTTTTTTTAAATCATCTTGTCTCAGAACAAAATAATGTTCTTTTTAGCGGCATCATATGACCCCTTTAAGGCCAGAGATCTGTGGAGACCTGTTTAAAAAAAAAAAAAAGCAGAAAACCCCTGATGAGTCATCTTGAACTCATGACATCTAATCAAATGCTCTATAGTAAGAAATTTCTCTCTTTTGTATATTAAAACAATCTTGTCCAGTGTCTTGTTGGAAATATAGACACAGGAACACAACTCAGCCCGATGACATATTAAAAACAGTTTTTCTTTAATCGTTGGAATACAAATGGACATGTTTTTAATCACGAGTCAAAGAGAACTAAATCGTAACTTCCTGGTAAACTGGCACTAAATATTACTAAGAAAACTTGGAGAAGCTACTGAATATAATAATTTTCATATATGATAAATTACTTGCGCCTCAGAGCGAGCAGACAAAATGCAGTCATTGCTTTCGGAGGTGGATGCCAGCTGTTTGGGAACACAGTCGTGTAAGACAATTATACAGAAATACTTTGACGACAGACTTTGCTCAGGCATTTCAGAATGACCATAACAACATATAGATGCTGTGAACGAGATCGGTCCGCTGGTTAGTCAAGTTATCCCGTCTCATAGCGCAAAGTCACATGAGATGGATAATACAAACTATTCAAGATAAACCCAAGTTAAATGTCTATTGAAAAACAAGCAGTTTTCAAAGCATAATACAACATGTGGAACTGGCAGGCAAATGTAGAAATTCAACTGTATAGAAATAGCACGCTCTAATAGAAGATGTGCATGGAGGAATTTATTCGGTAAATGTGTTTCCAACGTAGTTTATGCAATTTTTTTCTTATCGGATAAGAAGTTTATCCTACTCAAATGTGCGCATATGTTTTTTATGCGCATTTTTAGAATTTATGCGCATCTTGGCCTTTCCATCCAGCGTTTTTTTTTTTATGTGATATTCCAAAATGCACATAAAAATAGGTGGATGGAAACATAGCTACAGTTGCTTTGTGTGACTTAGAGATTATATTCACATGGAAATGTTGATCAATGCCGGGTGTGCCTCACACATCCTGAAAAGTGAAGCTGCGGGCTCTTTGATCGCCCCCTGGTGGCTGGCTGCAGTACAGGTCATAAACCCTGCCCTCTCCATGTAAACATATGGGACTTGAGTCAAAAAAAATAAAAAATAATTACACTTCCAATACAATTTTCCAAAAGATGGTTTTGGTAATTTAAGGTAGTTGTCAACACGCTGATATACAGGTGCATCTCAATAAATTAGAATGTCGTGGAAAAGTTCATTTATTTCAGTAATTCAACTCAAATTGTGAAATTTGTGTATTAAATAAATTCAATGCACACAGACTGAAGTAGTTTAAGTCTTTGGTTCTTTTAATTGTGATGATTTTGGCTCACATTTAACAAAAACCCACCAATTCACTATCTCAATTAGAATACTTCATAAGACCAATTCCACGACATTCTAATTTATTGAGATGCACCTGTATGTTCAATTTGTTCGTTTTTGTGATGAGTTTGATTTTAGCTAGTAATTTGATGCTATAAAAACGGGGCGTGTCGTTATGTTGATTGGGTCTGCGGGAGTTTGGGTGGGAGTTTGATACCTCGGCTCCACCTCACGACACTACTGCGCAGACTCTGGCTCCAAACAATCTCTACTGCGCAGACTCTGGCTCCAAATGACGTCATTTACTCAAGATGGCAGCGGCCATACTGAGATGCTTTGGCTTCACTTTTCTATAGTGTAAGGAATAGGAGACGCGTCGTCCATCTTTTTTTACAGTCTATGATCAACGCACATACATAGAGCTCATCTAATATGATAAATAATAGCTCAAGTGTGCTTGCTTGTGAAGGTGAATTTTGGGTGAACTGTACATTTAATTAATTTAGAATGTTTATAAATGAAAACTATTTATTAGCTACAGAAGCCAAATTTGTGTGTTGTTTTTTTCCTTAGGCAGTGGCCATGTTCACAGAACTGATCCGAGAGAACTTCAGGAGCAGTAAATTGAAACAATGCTTGATTCCACCCCTGGGTGAGCTGCTCTACCTCATTGCTACACAGGTATGAAATGAAATGGAAAAACAATAAAATATATTGAATATTGAAATATATTATATGAATAATAAAATTATTAATATAATAGTGATTTTTGTGACTGTATGATGTGTGATGGTGTGAATTATAAATATTGTGTGATGTAATGGCACCTTTTTTTAATTGGATAAGCCTGAGAATTGCTAACATATATGGAATGATATTCTGGACAATATTCAAAAGGAATTGCAAAATGTATTTGCAGTTGCTGTTTTCAATCTGTAGACGCATACATTGAGACATAATCCAAACGCAATTGCAAATCATGTATTTATGTTTCGTTTTTTTTTTTTTTCTGTGTATGTAATATGTCTGCCAGATTTTAAATGGAAATGCGAAGTCCATTTGCAATTGCGTTTCCAATGTCTTACGAGTTATTGCAAAATGACCCTGTCATTTTGGAATAGCAATAGAAAATCACCTATTTGTTATTGCACTTTCTCCGCGTCCTGCTCCAACCCTCACAAAATTCAAATGGAATTGAAATTAGAGCCCGACCGATATGGGTTTTTTGGGGCCGATACCGATATTAGGGAGTAAAAAAAGGCCGATACCGATATATCGGCCGATATTCTTTGTGTATATTATAGTACAGTACCAGTCAAAAGTTTGGACACTTTCCCATTCGTGTGTCCAAACATTTGACTGGTACTATATATAGAATACAGTATATGCATAAACAGAATATATATACATAAACACATTTTTTGCAATGATCACTCAAATGTGGTGATCAAACACTTATAATGGTGACAGAGATATGTAAGGGCATTTAACAATTTAACAATAAACTTGCTATGAGTGCGATGCACAAAGTAACGGGGTGTTAGTTGTAACACACGTGGTTTGAATATTTATTTTACCATAGTAACATTTAAATTCTGGCTTAAGTACATTTTTTATCTCAGTTTTTATTATTCATTTAAAATGTGAAAAGGGACCCCTTTCAAACAGTGTCGCGTTCCGAACGTTGTTTAAGCGACATATTGCGGTATTTTAAAAATTCATATCACAACAAAAATAAACACCGGTATTCGGTATGAACCGGTATACCGCCCAGCACTAGTTTATTGTCCCAGTTAAACAAACAAACATAAAATAAAATAACTTATTATTAAAATATTACAATTCTTCAATTTTGTAATGACACCTAACAAACCCCAAATCACAATATCAAATTACATTTCTGATTGTCAAACTAACTGTTTTTCTTGCAGAGATGTGCTTCCCTGACATTCTTTCCATTGTAACAAACTATAGTTTGTTAGAAACTAGGGCTGGACAATAATTCACTATCAATATGTATAGCGATATCATTTTTTTTCAATAACGGTTATATGATTTTTAAACACATTTACGATATTTCGATATATATTACCAGTGTTTCCCATGCGTTTTACTTCGTTGAATAAACATGAGCACTGCACGTTTCAAAATCAGAATGCGGCGCGGGTGTTTTATACAAATGTATCTCTGAAGGGAACCGACTGTCTTAAGAAAAGTTTCGATGTCATTTTCATTTTATCTGATAAAGAAGCGTTCATGAGCGGAGCTGCTTTGATTACAGCCGTTACTGTGGAAAAAGCTGTTTCTACAGCTCTAAAGCACCTCCTGCTGGCAGAGAATCAGTTTGCATTTTCAATAATAAGCCCGTCTCCAGCAACATGTTTCTGTTGTTGCTCAATCTTTTTGTTTTCTGCAGCACTTCAGAGCACTTTTCTTACTCTTTATCCTGGCTGAAGCACATTTGTTTCAATCTATAAGAATAATCAGCCTACACTACCAGTCAAAAGTTTTTGAACAGTAAGATTTTTAATGTTTTTTTTTAAAGAAGTCTCTTCTGCTCACCAAGTCTGCATTTATTTGATCCAAAAACAGTAACATTTAAAAATATTTTTACTATTTGAAATAACTGCTTTCTATTTTAATATATTTAAAAATGTAATCGGGGGTTGGAGGGGTTATAGAAATTAATGCTTTTATTTAGCAAGGATGCTTTAAAGGGATAGTTCACCCAAAAATGAAAATCCGATGTTTATCTGCTTACCCCCAGGGCATCCAAGATGTAGGTAACTTTGTTTCTTCAGTAGAATACAAACAAATAATTTTAACTCAAACCATTGCAGTCTGTCAGTCTTATAATGGAAGTGAATGGGAATCACAGCTTTGATAGTAAAAAAAAAAACACAAACAAAACCAAATTAAACCCTGCGGCTCGTGATGATACACTGATGTGTAAAGACACGAAACGATCGGTCTGTGCAAGAACCTGAACAGTATTTATATCATTTTTTACCTCTGATGCACTGCAATGCCTGATCTGTCCTGAGCGGTCCTCGACAGCCGGCGCGTGATGCATCTTCTTCTTCTTGCTTTACGGCGGATCGCAGACTTATAAGTGCATTACCGCCACCTATCTCTCAAATGGACCATTGACACTCCTAATTGAGATTGTAGATAGAGTGTCAATGGTCCATTTGAGAGAGAGGTTTTTTGGGTGAACTATCCCTTTAACCCTCTGGAGTCCGAGGGTGTTTTGGGGCCCTGGAGAAGTTTTGACATGCTGACATTTGTGCTTTTACCAGTTGCTTAAAAACATTTTAATGGCTAAAGTTTAATGACACTGTAATCAGCACAAACTGAGCTACAATAATATGTGAGCAGCATGTTATGTACGTGATTGTGTTTTTGAGAAAACAACGCTTATGCGTGCTTAGTGGAAAAACTAAAATTTTAAAGTCACTGAAATAAGGCCATAAAACACATACAGAACATTTGTTCACAAGACTTTTGAGAACTGGATCTTGAAGTCTAGAGTTTTTGCTTCAAAATGATGTGAAAATCATCTTGTTTACTCACTCACAGAAAACAATATATTGATTTAAATTTTATAAGACACTTTTTGTGTAGAAAAGGTATATGCGAGGAGGCGTGAATGTTCATGCATAATGCTGTGATTCACACCTGAGAAGACAAAGGCCTTAATAATGAGCTGCATAATGAGCCTTTCAGTCAGGTATGTGACTGAGAGGGAATTGCTACAAGAAAGA
>NW_015549579.1:610202-619767 GCF_001515605.1 Sinocyclocheilus anshuiensis
ATAATGCTGTGATTCACACCTGAGAAGACAAAGGCCTGCATAATGAGCTGCATAATGAGCTGTCAGGTGTGTGACTGAGAGGGAATTGCTACAAGAAAAAATGTGAGGAAAAAAGAAATTTATATATTTTTTGTTTGTAGTTTATTTAGAATATATATATAACTATCACATAAAATAACTTGAGATTTACTTGCGAGAGCAGTTGAACTGTTTATTAGGAAAAAAACAACAACAACACAACACAAGAGTCAAGACGTCATGGGTGCAATATCCAAAATATCCAAAACAGCGGCAGGAAACTTTAACAACATTTTGAAGAGCAGGGTTCCTACGCTTCTTGAAAGTACTTGAAAGTACTTGAATTTCAGACGTATGAATTCAAGGCCTGGAAAGTACTTGAAAACAAACATAGGTCCTTGAAAGTGCTTGAATTAAATTTGAAATTTCAACATCAGTCTCTGTTTTCCATGACCGAGTGGGCTGCTTTGCTTTGGCTCTCTTTGCAACAGGTTCTTTTACACTGTTATTCTCACATCTGAAATAAAAAAGTAAGCATGCTGTTTACACAAACTACATTATTAACATTATTGTGATGTTCACTGATACTAGTACTAATTTATCGAAACAAAGAACACAATTACCACATAGCAAACATAGTTTACCATACAGCAAATAAATCAAATGAAAGTAGCATCTGTAAAATAGTGAATGCACACTTACTCTAAGATTCTAAATGTTTGTTTGCTGTGATGTGGGCGTTTACATGCCGCGCGTCTCACGTGGACTATTGTAATATCAAAAGCGCGATCGGCTCGTGGGTGTGGTCACATTAGAGATAATGAAGGTAGACGGGAAAGACTGGACATTGCGTTGTTTTCATACGGATTACTTTATCACAGAATATTTGTTTTCAATAAGAATTGCTTCGTTTAAAAGTAGACATGTCAAGCTTTCTATAGATACTGTATATCTCTCATGTCTCTTGTGTCGAGAATTCGCTGAGTTTCAGTTAATTTTTGTGACACGTTTCAAAATGAAAATCACGTAGACCAACAGCACACCCTGTGTGTTTTCTTTATTTTACAAAAGCACAAAGTTTTGTTGTTATTATGCGTGTATACAAATAAAAGTAGACCCTTTACAGATTCGATTGATGTATTGCTCTTATCTGTACGATCAAAACTGAGTAATTTAAGTTCCTTTAGGGGCTTTCAAAAAAATTAAACAAAACGCACCGACACATTTTTGGACTCCAGAGGGTTACATTGATCAAAAGTGATGATAAAGACATTTGTAATGTTACAAAAGATTTCTATTTCAGATAAATGCTGTTCTCCTGACCTTTCTGTTCATCAAAGAAACCTGAAAAAATTCTACACTGTTTTCAACATAATAATAAATGTTTTTTGAGCAGCAAATCAGAATATTAGAATGATTTCTGAAGGATCATGTGACTGGAGTAATGATGCTAAAAATTGAGCTTTGAAATCACAGGAATAAATTACATTTTTTAAATATTTTCAGAAGAAAGCAGTTATTTTAAATAGTACAAATATTTCAAAATGTTACTGTTTTTGCTGTACTTTGGATCAGAAAAATGCAGGCTTGGTGAGCAGAAGAGAATTCTTTAAAAAACTTTTAAAAAAAATTACTGTTCAAAAACTTGTCACTAGTAGTGTATATTAGCCTATTGTTTGAAGTTAAATATATTAATATTAATAAGGTGAGTTTGAGATGTTTATTTGACAGTGATTTCACATTTCTTGTTTGTATGAAGGCTAAATACAAATAAAAGGTGAACATTAATTTATTTGTGCTGTTTTTTTTCTTCTAAAATATATATTTTTATAGGAGGATGTTTCATAGACTTGCCAAATTCATTTTTCATAAGTGTGTTTGTTGTGGGTGTTCTTGGCAGTTTTTATGAGACTTTTTTTAATAGTGTTCATATCGACCGAAATTAAGAAATATGCCATGATATAAATTTTGGTCATATCGTCCAGCCCTATTAGAAACTATTAAAGGGGTCATATGATGCTGCTAAAAAGAACATTATTTTGTGTATTTGGTGTAATGAAATAACATAATGTTTATGCGGTTTAAGGTTCAAAAAACACATTATTTTCCACATACTGTACATTATTGTTTCTCCTCTATGCCCCTCTTCTTTATGCACCAAGAGCTTGTAACACTCCAAAGAGAAAGGAAAAATTGAAATCGCATCATGTGACCCCTTTAACTTTCTATAAAATGCTTGGTGTGATGATAATGATGTCAATATTTGAGACAATTGTAAAAAATACAGATTGCACACATAAAAACTAAATCAATCAATCTGTTTGCTTGTTTGTTTTCTGTAGGAAAAAGAGTGTGAATCTCAATTTAACATTTTGTGTACATTAAAGGAAAGTTAAAAATCTGGGTAGTTATTATCTGTTATTTAAAATCTGTTATTGCTTATAAAATCCCCTCAAAATTATCCTAGGGGACACAAGAGTTCCTCTAATTAAAGAATCACCTACAGTATAACTAGCATATCATATCAATATACACATGAGTCCAATTAGTGACGGATTGAAATTGGGGTGGCGTAAAAATAAAGCAGACTGTCTGTTATATTGACGTAATTATTGATCAGTGCACAGCTTCCACTTTGGCTTCTAGGGGGACTAGCCACCGGATTGCGATCTCAAGAACAGATCAGTATGTTCAATGGCCTGAAATTTCATACAGCTCAATTTGCTTCTCATAAATGTCTTACAGGCAATATTTGTCCTCGGAGTATTCCGTGACATATAAAAAGCTCCCTTATGAGGAGAGATTCACACAACCTCTCAGACCTCATTAACCTCAACATGAGGACCACCTCATAACCGATGCAGTCTGGTGTAACCTTTGAAAGAATTTTAATACTCTAAAGATCACTGCTAAAAACCGTACACTCTTTATTTGCATTTACTCATGTTACATCTACTGTCTGTCACGGTAACACTGCAACACTTTGTTGGGGGATTTTCAGCATCGCACATCGTACAGCAGCCTGTGAATGAGGTCCAAAGGTGTAATGAAGCACAGCCTCTGGAGTCCATAAATGGCTCATCACAGCACCATTTTACCTCATTACAACCGGTGTGATGAGATGGCCTGTTTTTTAGACTCCTTTGACCAAAATTTGTCCTGTGTTGTAGACGTCTGGTCACCCTAATCTGATCGCTGTATCGATCGCTGTAAGGGACCCGAGGTTAGCAGATAACATGTTTTGTTGGGCTTATATAAGTGTGTATCTCCTGTAGGGTTGTGTTTTTCAGGGTCACGCAGTACAACAGCACACACAGCTTTTATTGATCACATTAGCTCTGAGCGCAGGGGGAGGGTGAGGGACGCTGTGTCCTTGATTGGCTTTATCTAATGACTTTTCTCCACTCCTCAGTTCTAGTGTAATGCGAGCAATAGGTGTGTTGACGCTATGAATGTCAATAACGGTCCAGGTGGAAAACTGTGGCTGTGCTTTCTGCGACATAATGAATGGGAGTGATACAAGATAAGCCACGGAAGCGCACACACACTAGCTTTCATTGTTCTTCACTCTGTCATTCAGTAAAACACAACTATATAGGGCTGGGCGATAAATCGATAATGATAATTATCGCGCGATATAAATATCCTCGATAAACGATAACAAGAGTTTGATAAATGTTCAATATAATGTTTATGAGGTAAAGGCGGAAGGAAAGAGCGCTAGTAATTTTAAGCGTTTCTCGGAGCGTTTATCGGCTCTGCTCAAAGTTCAAACAGCGGCGTGGCGCGAGCTTCACTAGAGCAGATGCGTTACTCGCAGATGAGTCTCGATCACGCGACACTAAACAGCGATGTGAGATCGAGTGTGAAGCGCTTGCATTCAGTGAAGAACACAAATATCTCTGTTTACAGCCAGATGAAACAGCGCTGACAAACAGGAGAAACACTGTGTGCAGCGATACAGTCAGAAGACTTTTTAATCTACAAATCGCCATAATTTACCATAGATTTACTGTAGTACCACTAACTGCAATATGGTATTGTGTCAGAAATGTGGGTATTCGTGTCGAATTTTATTATATTAATGTAGACGTATTAAATGTATTGAAGGAGGAGTAATGGAATATAATTGCAGTTTTTTTTTTCGTGATTTAAGCTATAGGGTTTATGCGTTTGTACTAATATTACATTATTACATATTACATTTTTACCATGGTATTGAGGTGCTATCTTTGTGGTTTTAACTGTGATTGTAATGATCTAAATGCATGCTACTATGGAAGGCCAATTGTAAAAAAAAAAAAAAACAGTAAAAATAATTAAATGTCACCATATAAAAATGAGATTGCTACAATTTTTACAGATATAACTGATTTTGATAATGAACATAAATCTGCATCCAAACTCAAGCTACTATCAAACGTGTATTTCTAAGAGAGCAAAAAAAACAAAAACTATTATTAATATTGTCAGGCAACACAAACCTGTTTCTAGATTTTAAACGATATTACTCATTAGAACATGCAGAACTAAGAATTGTTTTTTTTTTCTATTAAGTTAAGGAAAAAATGACTGGAAAAGTATACATAATTCAAAAACAAAGCGTTTGTCATGTTCTGACCATAAATAATAATTTAAAACCACAGTTAACCATCTGGTTTTTACAACTTTCACATAGGAGCAAAAATCTGCCTTTAAACTTGAAAGAAATAAAAAATAGTAAATTAAATAAAAAATGTATCGTGATAATTATCGATATGGACTGATATGAAAAAAAAATGATAGTGATCATTTTTTGGCCATATCGCCCAGCCCTACAACTATAGTATATTTGTTCTTTAACATTGTTCACCCTCAGTTTCCAGTATTCCATTTCAGAAATGTTAGTGTATAGTGTGCATAGCTATAAATAATATAGTCAAAAACTGACGATAAATTAGCCACAATAAAAACCAAGTGCTATCTGCAAACAAGTGATTATTTTCTTTGAACTCGTTTTTTTTTTTTTTTTTTTCTGAGCCACTTTTGCAATTACTGTTAACCAACTGGTCCTAATAAAGTGTAGCGTATGAAAACTGCATGTTAAATTGCCAACAGAAAATACAGCACAAAGGTTTAATACACAATACTGTACTTATAAAGCACTGATTAACATTAATGGTCATTTCAACATTTACTAATACATTATTAAAATTAAAAGTTGTATCTGTTAACATTCGTGAGCTAACAAAACAATGAACAGTTGTATTTTTAACAAAGATTAATAAATATTGTAACAAATGTATTGGTCATTGTTAATGTTAGTTAATGCATTAATGTTAACTAAAAGAAGTTTATTGTAAAGCATTATCTCAGTCTGAGACAACGGGCTTCGCAGATGATAATCAAGTCTCTTTTCGCGTTCACAGAAGAGTAAACATCGAGGACCGTAGAAATGCGCGCTGCTGCAAATATGTAGTTTGTTGTGGAGAACAGTATCTATCACAATGTTTATGTGTTTCTTTCCACAAAGAACGCATCTTTTTAGCGGATCAGACATTGTACCAATGCTAATATGATGCTTCAAACATGCTTGGCTCTAAAGTTTAATGCAGGTTGGTCTGGTTTCATTTGTAGACGGTCCGGATTCATTGCTAAGACTTAGTTTCAATTGGGATACCGAATATATACTTTTTAAAGAACTGACTGATTGGTCTTTGTTTCACTATTTTCAAAATTCAACTCCACAAACGCGCACATTTTGCTATTATGTCTTACGTCGTAAACATAACATTGTAGGTGGGAATTACAAAAACTGACAAATCATCATTTTGACAAGCGTATGCACCTATAGGAAGAGGGACAATTAAGAAACTGCCTGTAATTGACCATGTGAACTTGTGTTTAATATATATTTTTAAACTAAATATAAAACATTATAGTGAAATAATATGTTTAATATTATTATTATTATTATTATTATTATTATTATTATTATTATTATTATTTAATAAATTAGATCCATTTGGAAAATTATCTTCTTATTGGGTGGGCCACAGTTGAAAGTGGGTGGGCCCATCACTGTCATAGCTCAGTGACTTCAGTGTTTACAGCCCTACATGATTAGATATTTTATTGTCTAATGCAACATAAATTATACATTTAAGGGTTTGGCTTACATCATTATCAAACAAACAAACAAATGCATTTTTCAGATTTATCAGAAGTCAAGGTTAATTATTTTTGTATTAACCTGTACATAGTGTACAGCATGCAAAGAGAAACCAATAAGATGGTGCTAGTTTTCACAGAATTATTCCTACTTCCAAAATTATTTTATCAGCCACTGGGGGGTGGAGTTTTCCCCTTTTTCAGATGCTATCCCATGATAATCAATTTTAATGGCCCTAGAAAAAGTTTGGGAAGTTCTCTGTAAGAACAGTTTGCCCACTGAGGTACTCACTCATGGGTATCAGCTTATTGCAAGAGGTGCTTCTAATCTGGGAAAAACCTAAACTAAAAATGAATTAAATCCTCAGAATTGCTCAATTGACCATAAAATGCTTTATTGCATAAAATGCAACAACATACCAGATATGGTAAAATGTAGCTTTGACTTCATGTATAAATTTGATATAAATATAGTTTAAAATGCAAAATGATAAATCATTCTTAAAAAAAAGTAGATTAATCAAGCTTGAAGATACAAAATTAAAATACATAAACTCTTTGACAGTTTTACTTTCGTGCTCATATTAATTTTACTGTGCAGACATTTTGCTCCATTGTAATTATTAATATTAACTTTCAGTTAATTTGTGATAGTGATGCATTAATACATTAGAATCACTGTTTTGAATTTTAAAACATATTGCACATGTATTTTATTTTTTTACTTAGAGGATTTTCAAGGCCAATTTGTCATAATACAATTTCTATCTTTATTAAAAGTAATCATCAGTTAACAAAAAAAAACGCTTTTTTTGTTTGTTAAAAAAAATCATTTTGAATTTATAACGGCCTACTGCACGTTGCATAATGCAGCTACATATAAACAGAAATCCAAATCAGACCTTGACTTGTACAAAGGTCTTGCTCACGATCTGCTGTTGATGTTGAGGATCAGTCTCAGCGCTGTGCTGAACGCAAGTATTAGAAGTTAAATGAGAGGAGGATGCTGCTTCGCAGCGTTCCCCGCTTTTTCCTCTAATTGACATGATCATTGCTTATAACTTGAGCTGTGTTTCCTGTACCTGCCTGAGCCAGCGAGCCTGTCGTCATATTTACCGTCACGGGACTTTATTTATTTAGCCTCATTATGATGGTGGCTGCATTTTGCTGCTTTTAATTGTTCGCCCAATGAGTCTCAGTAATAGTTCTCTCTTTCTCGCTCACTCTCACACACACACACATACTCTCTTTCCTTCCCCTGCAGGAAGAGAAGAAAGAGCGCCCAGGAGGATTGTGGGTCGTTCCTGCTGCCGCCTACACCGTGTTAATGAGGTGCCTTCGGGAAGGGGTAAGACTGCTACACTGTCCTCACAGAGTGTGTGTAAGTGTGCGCACGAGTGTGTGCGTGAATATGTGTGCATGGGGTGGGGGGATATGTCTGATAACGAACCTCCCCCAGCCCTTATAGGCATTATTCGCCTGCCGCGAGTCAAGGACGCTCACTCGCTCGCTCATCAGTCAGTCCTGTCACACAAAAACACACACTCACCTGCAGCAGAAATGCTCATGTAACCGCACCTCCGGTCGTCTCAGTAGCAATTAACCACGCTGGCCTGCATTGTTTAAGAATGGAACCATCTGCATGGAGACAGACATCAAACTGATCAGCTCTAGTCTGAACAGAATGTGTTTACTGTGAGTGCTGAGAGCTTCTCTTCCACAGGGGACCAAACACCATACAGACTCCCTCATTATTCCTTTATTAGCAAGGGAAGATCTGCCATTAAGAAGAGAATTTGGGAGCTACAGCTTGTGTTGCCGACAACCCCTGGTCTGCAGCGCTGTAAGAAAGTATCGCTCCGAAGGAAAAAGTCAGGCGTGATAAACTAAAGTTTGTGTAGCTGTTCTTTAGCTGCACTCCTGTTTTCTGGCTGGTCAGCTGCCAACGATTGGCAAAAGTTGAGCCCTCCAGTGAATGGGCCCAATTTTAGCCCTCTGCTTCAACCTGCTTATGCAGCATTTGGGTTTTTTCGTCTCATCACTTTTTGCTGGTGGATACATTTATATTCTCAGCTGCTTGAAGAAGTTCTTGCTGGAGTTCATCTGATTCCCTTGAACTTTCAAGGTTCAATTGAAATTTGTGTTTCAGAACTGATGGCCTGTGATTATCAACAGCTGTTGTGTGTTTTAGTTTCTTTAAAAACATGTTGTTTATCGATGCATCAGCAACTTTTTAAACTTCAGAAGCGGTTCTTAGCTGACATCACAGTTGTTTCTGCTTCAGACGGAACACCCCATTGACCGTCTGATGCAAATTGCATGCAGAAGTGGCTAGGGCTTGGTCAAAACGACAAGCTTCAGTTTTGGCTGGCCTTACACAATACACTCTTAATTATAAAGGTTCCAAATTGGGGTTTTCGGCAGCAGTGCAATAGAATAACTGTTTTTTGGGTTCCCCAAAAACCTTTTAGTGAACAGGTCTTAAAAGAACCACTTTTTTTCTTAGTGTGAAAAACTTTTTAATAATCTGAACAATCTTTTCCACTGAAAAGAGCCTTTTGTGCAATGGAAAGGTTCTGTGGATGTTACAGGTTCATAGAACCATATATGCCCCAAATTTTTTTTTTTTTTATATCAATGATAATTTTTTTTGAAGAGATGAAAAAAATGAATGAAATAAAAATGAATGAATATTTCATGCCTCATGTTATCATTCAATCAGTGTTCAACCGTGGAAAGACGTAAATAAAACGGAGTGGAAATAAAATGTCATGCAGCATTTCATTTACCTCAGGCAAGTCATCAGTGTCCACAGCTCGTCATTCGCTAAATTAATATATTTCAACAACAAATATAAATTTTATAATTATTTTGTAAATATTATTATATTATATTATTATTAATTTTATAAAATAGAAGTTATTTTAAGAAAATATGTGCAGTTTACAGTGGGGAAATATTTATTTGATCCCCTGCTGATTTTGTAAGTTTGCCCACTTACAAAGAAATGAAGGGTCTGTAATTTAGAAATTTTTTTTGTTTGTAGTTGGTCACCAGGTGTGCACACATCTCAGGAGAGATTTTGGTCCACTCCTCGTTACAGATCCTCTCTAAATCCTTAAGGTTTCTTGGCTTTTGTTTGGCAATTCGAAGTTTCAGCTCCCTCCACAGATTTTCTATAGGATTGAGGTCTGGAGCCTGGCTAGGCCACTCCATGACCTTAACGTGCTTCTTCTTGAGCAACTACTTTGTTGCCTTGGTGGTATGTTTTGGGTCAATGTCATGCTGGAAGACCCATCCATGACCCATCTTCAGTGTTCTGGCTGAGGGAAGGAGGTTCTCGTCCAAGATTTTACAGTACATGGCCCCGTCCATTTGCCCCTCAATGCGGTGAAGT
>NW_015549579.1:620780-621777 GCF_001515605.1 Sinocyclocheilus anshuiensis
TGTTGCCTCTGCGGTTCCGGGTCATTGTCATGCTGGAAGACCCATCCATGACCCATCTTCAGTGTTCTGGCTGAGGGAAGGAGGTTCTTGTCCAAGATTTTACAGTACATGGCCTGTCCATTTGCCCCTCAATGCAGTGAAGTCGTCCTGTACCCTGTCCTGAAAAACAGCCCCAAAGCATAATGTTTCCACCATAATGTTTTCGTGCTTGTCTGTAGGGATGGTGGTCTTGGGGTCATAGTCAGCATTTCTCTCCCTCCAAACACGGCAAGTCAAGTTAATGCCAAAGAGCTCAATTTTGGTCTCATCTGACCACAGCACTTTCTCCCAAGCCTTCTCTGAATCATTTAGATGTTCTTTGGCGACTTTAAATGGGCCTGTACATGTGCCTTCTTGAGCAGGGGGACTTTGCGGGCGCTGCAGGATTTCAGTCCATTGCGGTGTAGTGTGTTACCAATGTTTTGCTTGGTGACTGTGGTCCCAACTGCCTGCATTATTTGTTAGCATCATAGACTGTATAGGGTCAGCATGCGCGTCGAAGGGGAAACAGGGGAACTGATGTTCCACTCCAAAGAGAAAGGAAAACTTGAAATCGCATCACATGACCCCTTTAAGATCATTAACAAGCTCCTTCCGTGTAGTTCGGGGCTGATACCTCACCTTTCTCATGATCATCCTTACCCCATGAGGCAAGATCTTGCACAGCTCCAGACCAAGGCCAATTGATGGTTGTTTTGTATTTCTTCCATTTCCGAATAATTGCACCAACAGTTGTCATCTCCTCACCAAGCTTCTTGCTGATAGTCTTGTAGCCCATTCAAGCCTTGTGCAGATCTACAATCTTGTCTCTGACATCCTTTGACAGCTCTTTGGTCTTGCCCATGGTGGTGGGAGAGGTTGGAATGGAAGATACAGATTGTGTGGACAGATGTCTTATACACCTAACGAGCTGACATTAGGAGTAACTTCTTAAAGTGACAGGACTAATCTGTGTTCC
>NW_015549579.1:621832-622144 GCF_001515605.1 Sinocyclocheilus anshuiensis
GTCGAGTTAATGCCAAAGAGCTCAATTTTGGTCTCATCTGACCACAGCACTTTCTCCCAAGCCTTCTCTGAATTATTTAGATGTTCTTAGGCAAACTTTAAACGGGCCTGTACATGTGCCTTCTTGAGCAGAGGGACCTTGCGGGCGCTGCAGGATTTCAGTCCATTGCGGTGTAATGTGTTACCAATGGTTTGCTTGGTGACTGTGGTCCTAACTGCCTTAAAGGGGTCATATGACGTTGCTTAAAAATAACATTATTTTGTGTATTTGGTGTAATGAAATGTGTTTATGCGGTTTAAGGTTCAAAAAACA
>NW_015549579.1:623635-630867 GCF_001515605.1 Sinocyclocheilus anshuiensis
TCTGAGAGTGCAAGCGCCAGTTGCCACCAGACCCTTTTGAGAATTCTTGCTGGTTGGTAGGGGATAACATACTTATTTCACTCACTGAAATGCAAATCAATTTGTAACCTTTTATATATTGTGTTTTTTTCTGGATTTTTTGGTTGATATTCTGTGTCTATCCATTAAAATAAACCTACCATAAATATTACAGACCCTTCATTTCTTTGTAAGTGGGCAAACTTACAAAATCAGAAGGGGATCAAATTAATATTTTTTCCCACTGTACATGTTTGCATTTTTAAAGCTAGGTGTTGTATTATATTTAAAAATAAATAGTCATTTAAATTTGGGCTCTGTTTGGCTCTTGTTAATTGTAACCTTATAGTAATGTAAAAGGACTCCCTATAGATATTTATTATAGAGATTTTTATCCCTAAGAACATTTTAGTTAAAATTGAATTTATTTAAAGAAAGAGCAATTTGTTCAGTAAACCACTGTTTAATCGAGAGAGAGAGAGAGAGAGAGAGAGAGAGAGAAATTATGTTTAGTGTTTTCCACCTGCTGTAACGAAACATACCGAACCGTGATGTCAAAACCGAGGCACGTACCAAACCATCATGTTTCTGTACCGTTACACCCATAATATACATAATATATATATCTACAGTATCTCACAGAAGTGAGTACACCCCTCACATTTTTGTAAATATTTTATTATATCTTTTCACTGTACAGTATGTGGTATTCTTGTGCCAATGACAAGTAGTAAAGACCGGGAAGTACAGAAAGATCGGTCTAACTAAAGATGAAGTTCAGTGGTTGCATGTGTTTTTCTATTGGTCCAGGGCATGAGGGGTGCTGGCTTATTTTTTGTGGCCTGTTATCCTAAGTTCTGCTTAGAGTGAAGGTCATAGTGGATGCTGCTTTTTGGCCAGACAGCCATGTGCTTGTTTCCATCTCCAAGTGTTCTTGGAAGGGCCTATTTTGTGGACGGTGACCTCAGGTGCACCTGTACTTTTACCCTGCTCCTTCTCACTTACAGCTGCTCAAGTTCAAGTATGTGTCTCCACATTGATTTCCTCAAAAAAATATTAAGCAGCATAACCTTTTTTTTAATGGTTATAATAAAAACACATTTATTGAATTAATTTAAAATTATATAACTTTTTAAAATATATTAAAATAGAACGTGTTTTAAATTGTAATAATATTTAACAATATTACTATTTTACCTGTATTTTAATCAAATAAATGCTGCCTTGGTGAGCATAAGAGACTTCTTTCGTGCATGTTATTTATACGTAAATCAGCATGTTTACCCAACTTTTTTTCAGACCATATACAGAAAACTCTCTTGTATAATACCCACCTTATGATTAAAATTCATTGGGTGTAATAATGAGCTTTTTCATAGACTGTTTTATTTATAATATTAATAAAATATTATTTATAGCATTTTATTTTAATATACAGCTGTAAATGACTCTTTATATCATGTAGGATATCAGACCGAATCAGACAATCTAAGATTTGGTCAAAACATGGTTGAAACATGAGAAGCCGAATTCCACAGAGGCCCAAGACAACAGGATGTTCATAAATCAGACCCTAGCACTAGCCAGTCTGAAGCAAGCCTAACCAACTCTTTCACAGAACAGCTTTCAACATTAACACAAAAGGAACACACTGATCATAACAACTCAGGAAGGAGATTGTCAATTTTAGGGCAAGTAATCAAGATTAAATGGTCAAAGAGATGACAGCATGACCCTCACGTGATAGTAAACACAATCACGAGCCCTGTAGATTGGCTTTCCCCCCACCTAGGAGACAAAGAACAGACTTTCAGAGATTCCTTACAGACCTCTTAACCTCTGGTCTTCACAGAACATGTCCTTACATCCACAGAATGGCACAGAAACTGCCTTTCCATGCACCTAAATGACACTAAACGGACTTATTGTGAGCAACTAATCATTTCTATGCATAACTCCATATCATGTATGTAACCCACACATCAGACTATCACGTTTTAATCATTTATTGGGTATGTATTTTTAATAACTATTGAATAGTTTATAGGATCACATTCATGTTTAGTATGTGTGTGTTTGAATCTTCTTGCTTGAAACGTTTCTTCCAATCAATTCTTTGTCAAGTGTATCATATTCTTGTTATAGAAATCATGTCCAAAATTTTCAATGAATCGCTGGCCGTCTCAGTGATCAGCCGTAAAACAGTGATTCTGTCCAAATTCCCTTTAAAATCTTAAATGATTCCCTTTGAGCTAAATTGACCTGTTTCCCTTACATATTATTGGTGGAGAATGCGGGCAGATTAATCTAAATTGTGAGCATAAACCAAGTTATTTCATATTTTCCATTGCTGCGGACGAAAGATGAGAAGCTTCTGTTAAGACTGGTATGTGTGTGTGTGTTGCGTGTGTGACGTAAACAGCGCGCGACCGCTTGGATTAATGAACTGAATGAACGCAGAGAAGGCTGTAACTCGACTCTTCGTTGTTAAACTGCAGTAAGTGAACGTAAAGGTAACATCTGAGATCGTACAATAAGGTAGAAGTTGAGCATGTCCCTCATTTTTGTAATGCCTTGTTTTATAGCTGAATTGATTTCATTGCGTGTCCCAGTCTTTTTTCAATAGCTATTCTCCCTGAATCTCAGTCACCGTTAGCTGAACGGAGCTAAACTGCAGTAGTTAAAAGGGAAATAAATCAGTGTATAAAGAATAGTTTTGAGCGTGTTCCTCAATCTATTTATCAAAGCCTTATTATTCATAGTTTGATTTGCCATATAAATATCCATTGCAGAATTTATGTCATACGGCTCGTTCAATGAATCGCTGGCCATCTCAGTGATCAGCCGTTAAACAGTGATTCTGTCCAAATTCCCTTTAAAATCTTAAATGATTCCCTTTGAGCTAAATTGACCTGTTTCCCTTACAATCATTATATTACCTAATATCAAACCAATAAGCATGTGTTTAAAGAAATTATCTTAAGCAAAAAATAAGTTTTTGAAATTTAGACATTATTGTTCAAAATTAACACACATTTAATCAATGTAGTTAATGTGATGAGCTGTGGTTACTGTGGTCAATACATTCAGTATTTAAGAAAATAGAAATGTTTGCAGATCTTACTTAATTTGATATTTTGTATCCAATGAAACAACATTAAATGTGACTCAAGTGTTCAAATCTGAGGCCAATTTATGCATTTATTTCTATCATAAAGGTTGTTTTTTAATCTGTTTTAATCCGTTATAATATGAAATCATCCATTTATCGTGTCCAGTGTAACATAAAAAAAAAAATCATCAGCAGCAATCAGTATCAGAGCAACACTTAACATTAAGCAGAGAGACAGAGCAGAACAGGAGAGAAAGAAAAATGCATCTCTATTGTAGGATACATGGCTTATAAGCAAGTCTAGTTCCTCGCAGTAATAAGCTCAGTAATCAGAGAGAGAGCTGGCCCTCCAGCACTGTTACTCCCCAGCTCTCTCTCCTTTTCTTCCCAGCAGCACTGCCACCAGGCTGTGCAGTTGATCACTCTCTCCAAAGCAGGTCTAGACTGACAGCGACACGATTGGAGCCGAGGCAACGGCCAGATGCCGGCGTGCCTCCCCGATGCTGCCTCGCTAATTACACCCCACGCCACATCTTCTGGAAAGCCATGAAAGAAACGGGGGCTAATTCAATTCCACCGATTCCCCAACATTAGTGTAATGCTAGTACAGTAATAAATCCGCGTGTGTTTTGAGGCTGATGTAGGCAGTAATTGTAATGCCTCGCTTTGCTGACCTGCTTGAGAACCTCTGCTGATTCAGAGAGAGCTGAGCTCAGGATACAAGACATTAGAGAGGGAGGGATGGGGAATAAGAGGGAGAGAAGGAGAAGAAAGGCCAGGAGGTGATGATGGGAGAAGGTCGGGGGAGGGTAAGGAGTGCATAACACACACAGAGAAGATGAGAGTAACAGAGCTAGCCGGAAAATATTGTGTGCTCAATCGAGAGTGAGAGTGCTCTTAATTCAGAAAGACAGCCAGAGCAGCATGCAGACAGGTTTTCAGGTCAGACTGCAGCTGGAAGAGCCGTGCACGATTGTGTGTGTGCGATTCCGTGCGCGTGGATGATGAAAGGGTTGTGCTCACTGTAAGTGGCGTGTAGCAGAGCCTTGGGCTGCAACTGGGCATCACACTACTCTTCCATTAAATATTTATTACACACACACACACATACACACACACACACACACACACACACACACACACACACACACATACTGTGCATATTCCATCCCCTCCCTATTAGCTCTGCCTGTAAGGCCTCTCTATAGTGCGCACTGACCCTTTTATGACTCTGAATATCTGTGATGCAGTTTATACCAATGTGTTTTTGCCTCTGATCTCAGTCACTCCGTAATCAAACACGCTCAGCCGCTCCACACGCGCTCTCTCTTCACGTTTAGCAAAGATACTCTGCTGAATGTGTCACGAACAGCCGTCCGGTATCACCCTGGGGACCGGTATCATGGAGTGTGTGTTGATCGCGAAGGCTACGTAACTTTGTTACCGAAGGCTATCAGTGTGCTACTATATGTGATTTGTTTTTTTTTCTTCTTCTGGAAAAGCTCAGTTGAAGTTCTACATGAAATGAAATCTATTTACTTTGATAGTGCACGTTGCTGGTCATATTGTGTGTGATTCATCGTGCACATTATTCAAATATTTCCACGTTTGTCTTTGTAAAAATAAAATTTTTCAGCAAAAAGGCCTGTGAAACAACTTTCCGTTCTGCTCATACACTACCATTCAAAAGTTTGGAATCAATAAAATTTTTTAAATGTTTTTTGATAGAAGTCTGCAATGCTCATTTAGTCTGCACATATTTGATAAAAAACTTACAAACAAACAAAAAACGAACTAATTTATTCCTGTGATGGCAAAGCTACATTTTTAGCAGCCATTACTCCCCCTGTAATAATCTTGCGCAAAAATACAAAATACACTTAATTGCAACATTTACTCTCCTTTAACAGTCTGAAACAGAGCATACTGAGAAATTAAAATTTGCTATATCACATTCAGTTTTAGTTATGCGTAATATAATCAGTTTAGTTCACATACATTTTTCTATGAAGTGCAATGAACTTTCAGTAGTATTTGACTAAAATGAAATGGTTTTATTTAGTACATTTGACTGTTAGGTTTTATAGTGCATAGTTTTGAACGGTAGCACATATATCTCTTTAATGTTAACCAGCAGGAAAATAGCTATTCAAGGGCCCAAGCATCAGAGATGCTAGAACCCTGTTTATTCAGTGTTCTTTGCTTTTCTTCTTCCCTAAAAGTGTGAAAAAGTGAGAAACCATAAACTACAGAAACCCCAAACTTGGTACCGTACCTATTCAGCTATTCAGATAATAAGCAAACTGTGAGGAACCAAAATGTGAAATCAAATTATTTTATTTGTCATAATATTTGTCATTAAAAATGAAATAAAAATAAAAACCAGTGCACCCCTTATTCTGTCATAAAAGTTATGGCAATGATGGGGAATATGCATAGATTTGGGGAAAAAAGTATCCATTGGAATACATTGAGATATGTAACCTTTATGTGGGGATAGTGACAAATAAGTGTTTGCGTTGGTTTCATATGTTTGTTTGTTTATATTTATTTATTTATTTATTTATAGAGAAAAACAATTGGATACATGTGGGTGTACAAATCCTTGCAATTGTTTAATTTTGTATTTATTTGTATTATAAATTATTTTATATAATTTATTATAAGTAATTAGAAATATATAAATTAATTACTAATTTGTAACTATCATTACGTTTTTGGAGAGTTGCGCCACAAAATATTTTACAGCCTGAACTACCCTATACATATTGGCCATCGAAAATGGTTATAATGGTCTGCTTAGGACTTTGTGACTATAATTTCTACTTGTTAAATGCACTGCATTACTGTGGTTGCACCACATGATGTTTTTCTAATATGATTAAGCAATGGAACAGTTTTGTAAAATTGTTGTTCTTATATATGAACTTGTTATATAAATTGTAATAAAAGGTGTCACATTATGGAAGCAATATGTGAATGCTATTTCACGTTGACTTCACTGATCTTCTTCCATCTTCTGTGTCTTGACCAGCTTTTTGATTAGGAGAGACCAGATTAGCTGGAATAAAAGAATGTTTATGCCTGGGACTGAATGGATTGATGCTGAGAGAGAGAGAGAAAGAGCTCAAACAGTGAGATCACACTAATGAAAGGCCTGTCTGGCTCAGGCAATTTACATAGGCCTTTATTCAGGACCAGGTGTGCCGCTCCTTCAAACAGACTCTCGTATTGTTAGAATGCGCCACACAGAGATGACCTCTGTAAGCTTTACGTAATCTCTGTCTCTCACAAACACACACATAGAAATCCAAAGTAGGCTTGAATGAGTGTATTTAGCTGTAGAAAACACCTGTACTCCATTACGAAAAAATGTTCATTTAAAAAAAAAATGAGCCCAATCAGCATAATTTTACATAAATGTACCCCTTTAATAGTTTCCCAGATGGTCGCAAAATGCCACTGACACTCAGGGTTGAGATGGAAATAATTAGTGGTGCTTGCTACAGCAATCATCACAATTACTATTTCTCATACCTGCTGTATATTATTTGAACAAACCCCTAACCCTGACTATTACATTTCAACTTGTTTGCACCATTATTAGTTTAACAAGTTTTTACCTGTTGGATAATAAAGTTTGCTGAGTGAAAAAGAAGCCAGTTCCCTTTCAGTCAGTCACGTTCGACGTTACGTCAGTCGTGTAAAGCTTTAATCAGGATACAACCATATATTAAAAGTACATTAACATAAGCAGTAGCAGTTACAAATAACAAAGTATCTAAAAGTATGAGACAACAACAAACAAACAAAAAGACATACCATTCTGAAATGTCCTTTAAGTGCCGTGCTTGCACAGGTTCTGCACGATCCTCTTCACTAATATTCTCTAGGTCTCATTCGGGCTCAAATTGATAAGCAATATTGACGATGGCATTGTTTACAATACAACGCCGGAGCACATGTGAGGGGTGTGACGTTTCTGAACGCGCACTAGGCGGTTTAGCAAATCACAACACACTGGGCCAGCTAACCAATCTGGGCCCATTGTGTATTTCTGTGGGAGGGGCTTCATAAAACCAGGGAATCCTCAGAGCGTTCA
>NW_015549579.1:631084-647280 GCF_001515605.1 Sinocyclocheilus anshuiensis
TAGAATAAAGGTACATTTATGTGAAAAATAATGTAAAAAAAAAAAACCCCGATGCATTAACACGTTAGACTGCACCTCATAAACACAATCAAGCCTTGAAAGAAAAAAAAAACATTCACCACGCCTTTAATGCAATCTGTAAACAATCACATCATCATAACATGGCACAAGCTGACTAACCTCTTCTGATTCTGGAGCCAAATTAGCTTGCTGCTTAACTTTTAAATAGTTTGGTTCTGTGTTTGCTGTAAGCAAGTTTTGTAAAACTCTATTAGAGACCCTCCACCTCCCCCATATAGATCAGCTGTGAGTTATTTCATGTATGCTGTACTGTATGTGCAGCACCGGCATGTCTTACATGCTCACATCTGCTTGACTGAGGATGTGTTGACAGTAGAAGGTCTCACATTGATGTTTTGGCATCCATTATCATGCTAAACTATCCTGAGAGTTGTCATGACTGAAATATATTTATTATTTATTTTTATTTTTTATTTGTTTGTTTGTAGAACCCAAGGGAAAAAGGAAAAAATATTTTATTTTTTAAGTGCCGCAGAATAAACATGTTTTTATTTATTTATTTACACCTTAACATTTCAGTCATACTGTCATTTGTCTCCCCTCCTTTTACAGCATTAGCATTTTAATCTTGTAGATTTCCTGGGAACTAAGGTTCATTTAAAGTGTGAACTCAATGTCTTTTCCAACTTCAGAAGTGTATACAGTCACAAAGAATGGTTTATTACACAGAATCTGTGCCAATGTCATTGAGCATCACTTGGCCATTGAGTGTAGTTTGGGCTCCTCCTCAATACATCCTATAAATGTTGTCATATGTCTTGCACACATCCAGTCCTTGTCCATCCTTGCACGCATGTTTTTCTTCATTTGTAGCATGCAGTTACACTGTATAGGTGGTGTTGAATTTTATCTTTAAGGGGTCCTATTATGCTTTTTCACTTTTTCAACTTTAGTTAGTCTGTAATGTTGCTGTTTGAGCATAAAAAAGATCTGCAAAGTTACAAAGCTCAAAGTCCAATTCAAAATGAGATATTTTATTTAACAGAAATCACTTTTCAAAAACTACAACGAACGACTCGTTTGGACTACAACGCATATTTTCCGGGATTTGTGATATCACAAATACCGACGAATGGGACGAGACCTGGTTGAGCTGCACTAGAGAAGGCAACGAGTGTTATCACTATGTCAGAGACACGCTAGCTTTCCCAAGGCAGACGAACTTAGAGTGGTTACAATCATCCGGGTTTAAATCATTTAAATTGATTTGATTTTGACGCAATCTTTACACTGAAGCTCGCAGGTGGCTATGGTAAGTGGCATGACATTTCCCGACTAGGCGCCGAGTGCTGCCAATCACAGCACACACTGGCCCAGCTAACCAATCACAGCACATTTCGTATTTCAGAAGGCGGGCCTTCATTTGATAAAGGAACTATTCGAGCCGTTCATGCCAGACTGGGGAGAGAGGTGTTGTAATAATGTAAAATATGTGAAAAATAATGTGGTTTTCGAACAACCTAGTATGAGAGCCTGTTCTAGTACACCCCCAAAACAAAATCAAGACTTTGTAAAAGAGCATGATAGGACCCCTTTTAGCTGCTTGCACTCTTTCTTATCATGTAGACAACAGGTTAAGTAAAAATATGAATATGCAATATAGCGCATATATTTAGCAAAATGCTCCTCTTTAATAGTTTTTTTCTGTAGCTGACTGAGCTTATCGATGCAGAATGGTTATTCTGAAGTAAATGTATTGTTACGTGGCATTGTTTACAAGCTATAAACATTTTCCACAGTTTGAAACACTGAATGAGTGATTACATGAGACATTTCAGTAAGTTGTACTGTATTTTATAATATACCTTTTGATGTCCATTCATGTTTATTTCATACTACTAAGTAAAGAGAAAATATGATAGGTTCTCATGCCGCTTGAACTGAGGTGCATGTTGCCGCAACTGGATCTGCTTTTTCATTAGCAGGTGTGCCGTCAACGGTGGTGTTTGAAAATACTTTTTCTACTAAAATTTTGATGCGCATTGTCTCAGTTTATTACGTCAACATAACAAAAGATGTGATCGCAAAACAGGCAGAAAAAAAAACATTACATGCACATTTTTAAGTCATAACATCTACATTTATAGTCACCAGTGGCGATCACACAAAAAAAATCACTCAAATTAATAATTTTGGGTGCAAATGTGACCGTTTTAGTCGCCGTCTGGAGCCCTGAGAATACAATGTGTTTTTCTTGTAACTTGTTGTGACATTACCCATGAGTCTTCATTTGTACAGAACACTAAATGAAGACCTTTGAGTCTTGGATAACTTTAAAGTTTGCTTAGAGTGATATATATTGTCATAATTCATGCAAACTGCTCTCAGACCCCTGAACAAAATTTGGGACCAAAAACAAAAAAACACTGTAGTTGTGATAATGATACGTTGGACGAGTCTAAACTCTCCTGCATTTAGGACTGTAAATCTGTTTTAAATGAATTACGTAATTTCACTGGCTTCGAAGCTGCTAAACTTTTTAACACTCTATCTCCAGTTTTTGTTTCGGTGTGCATCGACTTTTTCACAAATGTGGACTAGTTTAGGTTTGACCTTCTGTTACCGTATCGAGTTAATGACTGCTGATGTTGAGAGAGAGAATTTGGGAGAAATACATAAATTCTGTAAAGTTTGGCTTGAGCATGGCCTGAGGCAAGAATTGAGCTGGGAAGCTCAGCAGAGGTGTGAGAGAGAGAATGAGGCAGAGATTGGAGGACAGATCTCTGGTGAGAAGCTGTCCTCACCTCGTAGCCCCTGTAAGTCTGACATTGTGTGGGTTTGGGAGGCAGCTGCAAGTTTATATATAAACATATACCGGAATGAGTATTGTGTGCATCAAATCAGCTTAGTAAGGCAGAGCACATGGCATATGTGAGCGGCACCATTTGGGCAGGGTTTCTGGCCTACGCTGTGTCCTAACCGGGATTGGCGCGACAGGTTTCAAGCGACAAGTCATTTGTATGTTCACTAGAGATGTGAACAAATGTACTGGTAAAAAAAAGTAAAATAAATAAAAAGATATAACCGTTTCAGTTTTCTTCAATATTGGTATTACAGAATCTTTTCATTATCCAAGTGCTGTTTGATTGACAAGTGGCTTCTTTTTTGTGTATGCACATGTACATGGATGTCTGTGCATTAGCAAACTAATCTGATGTTGTCTGTTATGTTGTCTGAAAGTTTGAAATTATTGTATTATTTACTCTTGAGGTTTAAACAATTTAGATAGATGGATAGATAGATGGATGGATGGATAGATAGATAGGCAGACATATACAGTGGGTACGGAAAGTATTCAGACCCCCTTAAATTTTTCACTCTTTGTTATATTGCAGCCATTTGCTAAAATCATTTAAGTTAATTTTTTTTCCTCATTAATGTACACACAGCACCCCATATTGACAGAAAAACACAGAATCGTTGACATTTTTGCAGATTTATTAAAAAAGAAAAACTGAAATATCACATGGTCCTAAGTATTCAGACCCTTTGCTCAGTATTTAGTAGAAGCACCCTTTTGATCTAATACAGCCATGAGTCTTTTTGGGAAAGATGCAACAAGTTTTTCACACCTGGATTTGGGGATCCTCTGCCATCGTCAGAATGCTCTCGATGGTGCCTCTGTAGAAGGTGTACCATCGAGAGCATTGGACAAGAAATGGACAGCACCTGAGTTAAATATATGAGTGTCACAGCAAAGGGTCTGAATACTTAGGACCATGTGATATTTCAGTTTTTCTTTTTTAATAAATCTGCAAAAATGTCAACAATTCTGTGTTTTTCTGTCAATATGGGGTGCTGTGTGTACATTAATGAGGAAAAAAAATTAACAAATGATTTTAGCAAATGGCTGCAATATAACAAAGAGTGAAAAATGTAAGGGGGTCTGAATACTTTCCGTATCCACTGTATGTAGGCAGATAGACAGATAAGATAGATAGGTGGATGGATAGAGATTATTTTTCTGTAGCGTTCAGTGTGGTTGCTAAGTGGCAGCTATATGTTACTGGTTAGTTGCTATTTGGTTGTTAGGGTGATATGGATGGTTGGTAGGTGGTTGGTGTTCTGGTGGCAGTTGCATAAACTGCTTAGACTACGTTAGTCATCTAATTTATTTACTTACTTCAAGACTGGTCATGACTTTTAATGTCAGTTACAAAAAGGTAGATTGGTCTCATTTGAATCCAGAAAGTAAGACTGATTACCTCTTGACTAACTGCTAGTTTGGTCAAAACTAGTTCTTAAGGCACAGGGTGTGTCTAAATCAGCTTTCTAGCTCGTGAATCAGTATATTGTGTATACAAATCTGGGCACTGGAAAGTTTCCTGGCTCACTGCATATTGGGACAGTGATTACTTGAATTCTGGTGACATGACTACGTACAACGTCAACGGACAATATTGTAGAACGTCATCTCTGGAATTAATAAACAACAGGCAGGACCAATCTCATTTTGATATTATTTTTTATTCTCTTTAAACACATTGTTCTGTTATATGTTCTTGTAACACTGTGTCCTAACTACAGTACACGCGATGCTGCGACACGCGATAAAAGGTATCTTTTCCATGTTAATCAGAGGTTTTGTCCTAACTAGCCGCGACGGCGACACACAAAATTGATATTTTAGAAACGGTTTCTATTTCCGTGACGTCGCGGCAAGAACAACAACATACAAACTATATGACAGTGATATATCAGGTACTGATTGTGCTTTATTCAAAGTTAAAAAATGTCTAATGTGAGTTTGAATGTCATATTGCATGGCATTTATAGCCATACTGAAAGCAACAACAGGTAGTTTATCTCAGATCTTTAAAATAAATTAAAGCAAAGATGTACGTTTAAACTGTGAACTCACTGCGAACCAACAAGCGTATTCCATTACAAAGATGGTATCAGCCACTCAGTATGTATATTTAATAATGTTAAAAAGGTTTAATATTTATGAATTAGATTGTAAACTTATCCATTTCGTTGCAAGTGCAGAGCGCTTTCAGAGAGAGCCCACCCACACACGCTTCTGATTGGCTGTGATATTTGATTGATTCTGTCGCGTCGCATCTGGTGTGGACACCCAAATTGCTTGTCGCTGGAATCTTGTTGCATCGCATATAATTAGGACACGGTGTAAGGTCCACACAGTTGGCCCAACGAAGGTATCCAATGGTGGATGAAGGTTTCCTGCATGTTCTGTCTTTTCGGTGCGCGAAGTTATTACATTTAGGTTAAATTTCTAAACTGACTCCATTTTATTATGACATCAAATTTAGGTTAGAATGCCAATTATTATTGATCATTCATAGGATAATTTATCTAGACATCTGATTATTCTATTTAGCTCTTTAATCTTATTGTACTCGTTCATTCGGATTCCAATGTCGCTCAGAGATATCGCATCGGCCATTACAGGGTTTCCGTGGGTCCTTAAAAAGTCTTAAAATGAGTTGTATCAAATTTAAGGCCATAAAAAGTCTTAAATTGTACAATAATTCTGAATTATTATTTCAAGAGGTCTTAAATTTGGGGACGGAAAGACCAGAATTGCAATATGGCTTAATGTGACAATTAAACTTCAAAAGGCTATGATTTCATTAAATAAACATGAGCGCTGCATGTTTCAAAGTCCTGTTCTGCTGTTACCGGACAAACCGCTGTATTTCTGCCGCTTAAAAAGCGCCTCCTGCTGGTAGAGTTACTGTTTTTGATCGGACCAATGGGAAAATCAACCCATGTTTTACGCTGTAAATGTGAACTGGTGGATCAACAAGCATCAGTATATTGTGTATACAAATCTGGGCACTGGAAAGTTTCCTGGCTCACTGCATATTGGGACAGTGATTACTTGAATTCTGGTGACATGACTACGTACAACGTCAACGGACAATATTGTAGAACGTCATCTCTGGAATTAATAAACAACAGGCAGGACCAATCTCATTTTGATATTATTTTTTATTCTCTTTAAACACATTGTTCTGTTATATGTTCTTGTAACACTGTGTCCTAACTACAGTACACGCGATGCTGCGACACGCGATAAAAGGTATCTTTTCCATGTTAATCAGAGGTTTTGTCCTAACTAGCCGCGACGGCGACACACAAAATTGATATTTTAGAAACGGTTTCTATTTCCGTGACGTCGCGGCAAGAACAACAACATACAAACTATATGACAGTGATATATCAGGTACTGATTGTGCTTTATTCAAAGTTAAAAAATGTCTAATGTGAGTTTGAATGTCATATTGCATGGCATTTATAGCCATACTGAAAGCAACAACAGGTAGTTTATCTCAGATCTTTAAAATAAATTAAAGCAAAGATGTACGTTTAAACTGTGAACTCACTGCGAACCAACAAGCGTATTCCATTACAAAGATGGTATCAGCCACTCAGTATGTATATTTAATAATGTTAAAAAGGTTTAATATTTATGAATTAGATTGTAAACTTATCCATTTCGTTGCAAGTGCAGAGCGCTTTCAGAGAGAGCCCACCCACACACGCTTCTGATTGGCTGTGATATTTGATTGATTCTGTCGCGTCGCATCTGGTGTGGACACCCAAATTGCTTGTCGCTGGAATCTTGTTGCATCGCATATAATTAGGACACGGTGTAAGGTCCACACAGTTGGCCCAACGAAGGTATCCAATGGTGGATGAAGGTTTCCTGCATGTTCTGTCTTTTCGGTGCGCGAAGTTATTACATTTAGGTTAAATTTCTAAACTGACTCCATTTTATTATGACATCAAATTTAGGTTAGAATGCCAATTATTATTGATCATTCATAGGATAATTTATCTAGACATCTGATTATTCTATTTAGCTCTTTAATCTTATTGTACTCGTTCATTCGGATTCCAATGTCGCTCAGAGATATCGCATCGGCCATTACAGGGTTTCCGTGGGTCCTTAAAAAGTCTTAAAATGAGTTGTATCAAATTTAAGGCCATAAAAAGTCTTAAATTGTACAATAATTCTGAATTATTATTTCAAGAGGTCTTAAATTTGGGGACGGAAAGACCAGAATTGCAATATGGCTTAATGTGACAATTAAACTTCAAAAGGCTATGATTTCATTAAATAAACATGAGCGCTGCATGTTTCAAAGTCCAGTGCTGTACTGCTTTGTGTACAGCACTACCGTTACCAGGGAAACAGCTATATTTCTGCCATTTGTTTTTGTTCAGACAATGCAAAAATCGACCCATGTTTTTACCCTGCAAACATGCAGAGCTGTAAATGTGAACTGGTGGATCGATAGGAAGATAATGCATTATAAAAATCTAAACAGAAAAATGTATTTATAGGCTACGTTATTTAATTAATATAATAATTTATTGATAATTGTTTAAATTAATATAATAATTAATACTTTCACTCGTCCATTTTCTTAAAAATGGTTTAAAGGCTGAAATGTGAAGTGTATCATTTTATAAAACTTCTTAAAAATTTAGCATATGACCACTACTATTGGTTTACCGCTACCATTTCAGCCAAATATTAATTATAAATATTAATTAGATATGTTCATTACCTGTCAAGCAATGTGTGTTTATGTTGAAATATACTAAAAAAATGGTTTGTCTTTTCAAATCTTCTATCGCGTGTCATTATATTAATTGAGTTGGCATGTGTAGTTTGTTTCACACTTCAGTAATATGACATTGCTCCCTAGATGATGCTCCCTAGAACTTGCGATGCATTGTGCAATTTTTCAGGGAGCGAACGTTCCAGTGCACTGGAAGGATTTCGCAATTGAGCCCTTCAAATGGCTGACTCCCTGATCAGTGCCCTGACTACTGAACAAGGGAGCTGATTTATACGCACCCACAGTCTTAGTGGCGATGCTGGGGCGTTACTATAAAATTGCTTGATTGTTGTTAAGCTGTCGCAAGTCAGTTGGTATGGTGGTCTCAGTGTTGGATGGATGACTCTTATAAGGGCCTTTCGCACCGCTTTAGTTCCAGAACTAAATGTACGTCGTCAAAAGTACCGACTGCAATACCATTCGGTACTGAAATTTTAAAAACGTCCATTTCCCGCGAAGATTTGAGTGCAGTTGAGCAGATTCTTAAACAGCGCTGATTGGCCATTGTGTTCACACGGTAAACAGATACATCTGTGTTTGGCTTCAATGATCATCGCTTCATGTTCTTCACCGAGTGCTCACACAGAAACACATGAGAGCGTTTAAAAGCCGCGTCAACAGTACTCAAATCTTCGCGGGAAATTGACGTTTTTAAAATTTCAGTACTGAATGGTATCGCGGTCGGTATTTTTGACAACACTAGACTCTTATGATCCGGTTCTTTCAGTTGAGCCAGTCAGAAGGATTCATGAAACAGTCTAAAACTTCATGAGTTAGGGTGTATTCACACCTGTCTTGTTTGGTTTGATTGAATCAAACTCAAGTTCGTTTCCCCCTTTGGTGTGGATCTTTTGGGCTGGTGTGAATACAGCAGTCGCACTCAGGTGCGGACCAAACAACCGTACCAAGACCCAGCTGAAGAGGTGGTCTCGGTCCGGTTCCAAACGAACTCTGGTACGGTTGAATGGATGAACCAATGAATGGATGACCTTAGCACTTATAGACCTTATGCATCAGAGAAACAGGTGTGCAGTGATCTTTAGAATGCCTTCGAACTTCCGTTTTTTGCAGTAGCTCTATAACATCACTGTTGAAGAGTAATTAGCTGGTGAAGTGGATTTACTAATTGTAGAATTCATGTGCATTGTAATTTTCGAAGTGGATGCCAAAACAAATGTCAGTAGACCAGAAAGATTTTAAAACGAGAGGTTAATTCATAAATTCGTACAAACTTATCTTCATGTTGTGGGAGTACAAACGGAAGACAGAAGACAATGAGCACAGCACTGAAAAGGGTCAGTACCAGTGCTACATAAGGTCTATACCAAATCATTTTGATGACAGATTTGGACTTTTTTGATATGCATTTACAAATGCAATAAATGTTTCCATCATAGTTTTTTCATATCTCTTCTTATTGGATGAACTCATTTGAGCACATACATTTTTTTTTTTTTTGCACATTTTTAGAATTTATGTCCATTGTGGCATTTCCATCCAGTATTTTTTTTTCTGCGATATCCCAAAATTTGCATAAAAATAGGTGGATGGAAACATAGTTAATGAGTTTAGAGTCTTACGCCCTGTTCACAGTAGTGCGTTTTCGTTTTAAAATGGTGTTTTAAAATGAAAATGATCCTCATCTACACTGGTGTTTTCACTGCGTTTCAGACTCAACTCAACTCAACTTTATTTATATAGCACCAATAAAAACAACGATTGTTGACCAAGGTGCTGTACAATCAATCAAATATCAACAAAATTAACACTCAGAACAACATAAATTACAGCACAGAACAGAGCTGTAACAGATGCGCGAGCTTGTCGAGTGAATATGCCTTTCTCACAGACATAAAACATTTACAAATGCAATAGAAATATCGGTATCGGTACTTGGTATCGGCAAGTACCAAAAATAAAAGTATCGGTATCGGGCGAGTACTGGAAAAAGTGGTATCGGTGCAACCCTAATATTAATACTGGGGTAATGTGCTCTCATTTACACACACCAGTAAGGAGCCTAGCAGCAGCATTTTGTACCATTTGAAGTCGATTAAGAGATGCTTGATTAATACCCATATAAAGGGAATTACAGTAATCTGTCATTTCAGTAATTTTCAGTAATCGGTATACAGTAAGGGTTACATTTCAGAAACTATCTCTGTCTAACCTACACAACCGAAAACGCATGTCGCATGACCATTCATGCAGATACAACCATAGATGTGTATAGGTAGATTCCCTATTATTTAGATCGCGGACGCGTCTGCGTGCTTGGAGCGGTCGAATGAGCAATCTACCTATACATATCTATGGGTACAACAGAATGATGTTATTGTTTAGACAGTCGTCAAGGATACGCAGAGAGAATGTGGGCAGCCACGCCATCATTGTCAAACAGCGTTTTCAAAAGTCTCAATTTTCGAGGGTCGAAAACGGTGGAGTAGTGTAAACGACAGGCGTAACCGTAGCAAAAGTTATGTGTTTTAAAACTAAAATGCACTAGTGTAAATGGAGCCTTGGCTGGTCAGGTAATGGAGTTGCACTGGATGGTGCTGTCTGCTTGGCCTGGTCACAACGAGAGCGCAAATGTGGGTGCGCATGTAGACAAATGAGAAATTGCTGTGTTTAGTTTTGGGTAATTTCTAGTGCGTCTAGTCAGGGCAGTCTACAAGACACCCTCCCCTCGACCGCAGTCAGATGATCCCTAAAGCATCTTACTCAGACCTCAGTGGAAATGGACTAGCTGTGTATATTTGAAAAAGCACAAACTCGCCTACAACGGAGCGTATTTGTCCTGTGGAATTTAAATTCTTATTGAGAAACCTCAGGCTGGTGGATTTTAGTTTCATTTTCTATGCCTTTTTGACAAGGCTTGTGCTACAAGAGAAAAAAGAAAGAAAGCGCTCAGCACCCCCCCCCCCCCCCCCCCCCCCCCCCCCCCCCCCCCCCCCCCCCCTTGCGCCCTGTAGCAGCTGTCAGTCATTTCCCCTTCTCCAGTGAGTGCCAGCTCTAGTTTATTACCTAAAGCCTCCACAAAGCCAGACCACCAGACTCCAGCACAAATAGATACGATAGGGCCAGGGACTCTGGAGTAGCTGCTATGTTATTTGTGTTGCATCAGAACATTCTACTTGAGAGTTCTTTCTACTTTTTGCCTCCAAGATACAGTATGTGTATTAATGCACCTCTTCCATGGACTAAGCTGAACTTTCTTTTAGCTTTGAGACGGGGGTCTAGGAACTACATTACAGTGAAGGCATCCATATTGCATAGCAGCAGTGCACAGTGTAACTGCGCCTCTAAGATATGCCCAACCCTCCATTTGCTATTTTCCTCACTCGACTCTGCGTGCCTGCCGTTTGTTGAATGCTGTTAAATGTTTAATTTCCACCAGATACGGTTGCAGAGAGACACGCTGAAGGACAGGGGTCCAAATACATAAAAACACAGCCAGCTAAATCTCTACGTATTGCCCTTCGTTATCTGTGAGCAAGATTCGCTGTGGTGTGAAATTTAAGGAAATTATTTCACTCAAGTTCAGAGGGTGTTGAGGGACTATTAGGTCATGATGTAATTGCGTGAAATTTGTAAAGGTCTGTGTGTCCCACTTACAAATGAATTAAAGATTGCATGTCTTTGAGTGTAATACTTAATGCTGCAGCCTGTACATTAGATTCACTAAAACGTACACGTTTTTCAGAGCACGAATGCGTTTAAAGTCTGCATGCAATGCTGTTAGCCACCCAATATACTTTACTTATGTAATCTGATGTTAATGGGGCTTGATTTTAGCTTTTGAGAAATGTTTGGATTGTGAAAAGTGGATGTTACATAATAGAATGGTGGAGGTGGATATAGGGAAATAGTTGAAAACTAGGAGGTCCTCATAACATCAACCAAAAAGGATATTTTTTACTTGCTGTCTATTTGTAATTACTTGAAAATTATTAGCTATTTCTGAGTGAAAATAAATCTAAGAAAATCCCACACCATATATTTTTCCTCAATGTAGTAAATGTTAATTTCATGTTTATAATCTACTAATACATTTTTTAAATCAGATGTTGTATCTGTTAATATTATTTACTGGACCTGAGCTAACATGAACTAATATTGCTTTTTTTTTTTAATCTAACTTTAACAGAGATGAATACATACTGTAACAAATGTATTGCTCCGATGTATTGTTAATTCATTAACTAACATTAGCCAAACTTGTAAAGGGATTTTTTTTTCCTTTGGTATAATGTGGACTGATGAATTGTTCACATTAAAACCGGTGTTTTAAAAAAATTTATTAAGTGAGTTTGATTTATGGTCACACTTTAGTTTGGGGACCAGTTCTATTAACTAACTATTAACTATGACTCAAACTATAGATAAAGCTAGTAACGTAGTTGTTATGTTTAGGTGTGGGGTAAAATTGAGGGTGATGTAGAATAAAGCATTAGCACTTTATAAGTACTAATAAACAGCCAAAATGCTAATATGTATGCTAATAAGCAAGTAATTAATATTGAGAATTAGTCCCTAAACTAAAGTGTTACCTGTTTTATTTAGTAAGTTACTATTTACTTTTTTATTTACTATTTACTTTTTTAGTGGGGTTATTATATAAAATGTGACATTTTTCATTTGGGGGCATAGCAGGTGCTTGGTAATACCGTGAATGTTAACAACACAACTCCTTGTTCAAGCTCTTGTTCTGTCCAGGCTGGACTATTGCAATGCTCTCTTGGTAGGTCTTCCAGCCACTTCTATCAAACCTCTACAATTAATCCAAAATGCCGCTGCAAGATTAATCTTTAATGAGCCGAAAAGAACGCATGTCACACCTCTGTTCATCAATTTGCACTGGCTACCAGTAGCTGCTCGCATTAAATTCAAGGCATTAATGTTTGCCTACAAAACCACCACTGGCTCTGCACCCAATTACCTAAATTCATTACTTCAGACTTGTGCCGTTCTGCAAGTGAACGACGCATTATTGTGCCATCTCAAAGAGGCACAAAATCACTTTCACGGACTTTTACATTAACTGTTCCCTCCTGGTGGAATGACCTGCCCAACTCAATCCGAGCAGCTGAGTCCTTAACCATCTTCAAGAAACGACTAAAAACACACCTGTTGGATCTTTATTTCACCCTCTAACTCTAGCACTTTCTATTCTATTTTAATTCTACTTTATCTATGTATCTTCTTTTTTTATTTAAAAAAAACACTAGCTTTCTATTTTTTCTATTCTATCTACTTGTTATTCTTTGTGTGTGTATATAATACATATATATATATATATATTGTTCCTGTGGCTCAGTGGTAGAGCATTGCGTTAGCAGAGCAAAAGGATGTGGGTTCAATTCCCAGGGAACACACATACTGGTAAAAAATGTATAGCCTGAATGCACTGTAAGTCGCTTTGGATAAAAGCGTCTGCTAAATGCATACATTAAAAAAAATAATATATATATATATACATACCTTGCTACGCTGCGTTAGGCTAACCGAGACTTGTCATTTGCACTTATATATTGTTGCTCATTTGTTAGTTTTGACTGCTTTTATTGTCCTCATTTGTAAGTCGCTTGTATAAAAGCATCTGCTAAATGACTAAATGTAAATGTAATTTAATGAATGTTGGCAGACCTCTGCAAATTTTGTGCATATTGTTATTGTTATCCATAGCTGGATATTAATGAATTATGGGGGATTCATGTTTCTCAGGAGGAGTTGGTGGTAAACCACATGGCTGCCAAAACCATAGAGAACGTGTGCAGCCGTGAGTCTCAATACGCTCAGGGATTCATCATTGCAGAGGTGGGACCTGCACTCTGGTATCTGTTCACACACTCCACAGTGGATGCACTCAGGATCAGCGCTATATCTGTGAGTATTAAACACACACTCTCGTGACTTTAACAGGGTGTTTCAACACAAAGTTCAACTCTGCACACTGTTCAATTCAGTTTAAATTCGGAGAGATTATTACAAAAGTTGCAGTGCAAATGCAATGATCCAAGCAACAAAGATTTCCTTTTTCATCATCTTTTTTATTTTATTTTTCCCATTGAGCCAGTGACAATTCCATCAACTGTCCTGGGTGTATTTCAGGGCAGCTCTTATTGTCAGGCACTTGTCTGACACTAGGTGAGGCTATAATAAGGCCATTTATGTTTACAGTCTAGAATTGAAATTCTTTTCCATATAATTTTTGTCTAAGTGTTATGAAGATATAAGTCAATAAAATTTTGGAGAGGGGGTTGCCCATTCATTTTGACCAGTTGCCCTTCAGGACAGGAAATTGTGCAATTCTGCTCAATTGGGACAATGTAATTAAAAACCTGTCATAAGTTAACAAAACAATATTGAATCATTATTTGTGCTGCAAATATGGGCCAAAATATTGTTAGGTTTAGACTATAGTGACTAATTGGCCTATAACTTGTATCAGTGAAGAATCAAAATAGTTGCCATTGTAGTAAAATCACAGTAAATTTGGAAACATACATGGCAGTTATGTCATGTAATTGCACACGTGAATTATTGGTTATTACACCCGTTGATTGTCACTTGCAGCTATATTCATGACTCTTGTTTTATAATGGCTTGGTACAAGAATTATCAACTTTTGGGCATGTGTTTTTTTAAAATCAATTATAGTTAATGATACTGTGATTAATTGTTTCCTTTTTTAGCCTAATCTCTGCAGTGGTATTAAAGATCCTTAACCTTTTGATGACATATTTATGTTCCTCTATATAAATAAATATTAAATATTATGTAACAAAAAGCAGCAGTATTAAAGATTCTGTATTCAACCCACCTCCACCCACCTGTCTTACGTTTATCTGCCCTTCCAGGCTCTGTGTAAAATAACACGCCAATCTGCGGGGGCCTTCCAGAGTGTGATTGACAAGGTGGGATTACCCAGCATCCTAAATTGTCTGGTGTCAGGCATCAGCCGTGTCCAGCAACACATGCTCACTATGTTCGCTGCCATGTTGGCATCAGGAGCACATTCCCACAGACTGGTACAGGACCGGGTATGTACAGTTACATACACAAACACATGCATATATATATATAGATAGATAGATAGATAGATATAAATACATACATATACTGTATATTAGGGATGTGAATCTCATGACTCAGGCTGATACGATATGCATCTCGATGCATAGCCAACGATACGATACATTAAAGATACATACGAAGCAGCTACCGATGCGATGCAATACGATTCACCCCTGTTACGATGCAGTGCGATTTGATTCTGATTCGATTCGATTCAACACAATGTGATTTGATGCAATACGATGCAATGAAGAAAATATGATCACTTTTAATGCCTCGAGGCCTGTTTCATAAAACAAGTTTACCAAATAAGCCAGGCTAATTTCAGTTAGTCTGATTCATTGTCAAATGATTTGGTTCCATAAAGCAAATTTAACATGGACCTAGATCAAGCTTAGTCACTGTAGCAACTTATGCTGGGAAACTAACCTGGTCTAATGCAGGTTAACTGTCAGGCTAAGCTGAGCTCCTTTAACACTGACCAATAGGAACACAATGATATTACCACGGTCTCACATGGTATTATTTGACTTTTAATTTTTTTTATTTTTTACAGTTTCTAGCCATGCAGCCTTTCTCTCTGGTTTTATGACAGCTGTGACTTTTATAGTTTGCAGAACAGATAGCAGAACATTGGAACATTACAATATAAAATTGCTCTTTAAAGCATTAAAATAACTAAATTAAAAGTTAAAATCACTGAATTAAAAATGAAAATAAATAATAAAGAAAATGACTATATTTTAACTGCTATAAGAAACACACATTAACTCATCTGAGCTTAGTAATTAGTCCTGTACTATAGCTTACATTTGATTTACCCATTACTATAGTCACTTTACAGTTACTGCTATCATAAAAAATACACTTATATGTAGGTTTAAAATTCTACAAAAGACACATTTAATGTCCAACAACAAATATTTTAGCAAAATGCATATTTGACTCTGTCTGTTTAGTGCGCATGCACGCAGCAGCGCTCGTTCTCTCGCGGAAGCCTCGCCCACTCCTGACAGCAAAATGGATATATTTGCGTGACTTCAGGGTTTCCGCGGGTCTTAAAGTTTTAAAAAGTCTTAAATTTAGTTGTATCAAATGTAAGGCCTTAAAAAGTCTTAAATTGTACAAGAAAGTATTAATTATGATTTCAAGAGGTATTAAATTTGGGGACAGAAAGACCAGAATTGCGATATGGATGAATGTGACGAGTGCTTTGTGTTCTGCCATTACCGGGGAAACAGTTATAAATTGTTGTTTTAATGATGTGCAATTTGATATTATCGAGTATATCGTGAAAAGCAAACAAAACACACCTACAGAGTGCGCGCATACATTAGATGATGAAGTCTAGCAGGTTAGATTAGTTGTATGCATTTGTAATTGCAGGTTAAAGTATTCAATGTCCCTCAGAGCTGCATTAAACAGTGTGTAAATACATCTAAA
>NW_015549580.1:0-1488 GCF_001515605.1 Sinocyclocheilus anshuiensis
TCATTTGTAAGTCGCTTTGGATAAAAGTGTATGCTAAATGAATGTAAATGTAGATATCAAATTAGCTGTCTCTCCCTCAGCCAATGTGGTCGAAACACCCCCACAACAGCATTAACTAGTTTTCTGAAATCGAAGGCCAAGGTAATATAACACAAATGTAGTGATATACAGTAAATGTTCTTTACATGAAAACATACAAAAAGAATGACAATAACAAAAAAAAACATTTTGGAAAAATGGCTCAGAAAATAAAGATAGTGCCAGCATAATGTGTTTGCAGAAACTACTGATCTTGTTTGATAACTTTGCTTCATAAAACATACATTTTGAAGTGTGGCTTAAGGTCTCCTTGTCGTTGCTGTATGATCTGTAATGTATGATCGAAATAATTGTTATAAATGTGCAGGAGCACTTTAAACTTGTTTGCTGAACTCTGTAAAACAGTAGTGTGTTTGCTGCATCAGCATACAGCCATGTGTGTGTGTGTGCAATGTCAGCTCATATGTTTCAGCTTTCAGCAAGTAAAACACACCTGTGAGAGCTCCAGCTGTTGTTTTGAAGAGCCCGAACAAGGGAAGCAGAGACAGAGGAAGAGGAATGTGCTGCTCTCTCCGTTTTTCCTTCAGCCATTCTCATCTCCTGTATCGTGTTTGTTCTGTTTACTTTCATCTCATTCAGGTCTCCTTTTTCCTAACAGCCTTAATTATCTCTGTCTCCTTGTGCTTGTTTGCATTTGTCTGCTTCTGTCCTTATGCCAGAACTGTAGATGTTAACAAAGAAGCCAAAAGTACCACAAGTTGTACCAACATGTTTTTAATAGATAGACTCCATTCTTCAAATCTAGAGAGAAAAGTAATAAACGTGAGACAGAGAGCAGAAGACACAGGCACAGACAGGCAACACCCCTCCGGCACCTGCTGACCTCTGTCATAGATTTCAGGGGGTTAAACTTCTGCTAGTAAAACAGGTTAGGTCAAAGGTCACAGACTATAATGGTGACCTTGTTTTTCTCCTGTCCAACTGTCTCACCATCTTCTCTGTTTCATGTGCAGCTGCTTTAGGCAGGCATTTATGAGCAACACTATACAGACTCAAAACTTTCAAGCTGTTATTTCAATTTTTACCTTTTTTTTTTTTTTCTGTACTGTATCATTTGGACTACTCATTTTAATGGCTGCTGCTGAGCTGAACTGTTATGAGCTGTGATGTCCAAGCAGCAAACTATGAAAAAAATAATTTATTTTAAGAGCTCTGCAAAAAATAATTGGGCACCGGTAACATATCTACTACAATATAACAATAAAGTAAACGAAATAATCTTACGCTCTCCAATGACTTTCTATTGATAGTTATCACGTGACGTCACACCCTTATAGGAACGCCCACCTGGAGGGCAAAACTAAGCTTTGCTCCACTGACCGCCAGTTATTTTTATGCAGATTGCATTAAGTAGTAATGTAGTAAAACGCAGATATTAAAAGGCGAAAT